>NW_028234404.1:39347899-39352899 GCF_977035675.1 Penaeus japonicus | reverse complement strand
AATAGATAAAATAATTACTCGTTTTCATTAGATAAGTTTCTATGATGACTTTTGCTGACTCGTTTTCTATGATAGATTATATGGATGACTACACTATTCTCATAATTGAAACCTTGTAATCACTTTTTATCTAATATCTGTGATTTTGTAATCTATTTGTTCTTCTCTTTATACACACGTACATATGCATGCATTCATACACACACACACACACACACACACACACACACACACACACACACACACACACACACACACACACACACACATATATATATATATATATATATATATATATATATATATATATATATATATATATATATATATATATACATACATATATATATATATATATATATATATATATATATATATATATATTTATATTGATATTTATATGTATATATATATTGACTAGAAAATACGAGACAATGTAATTGAAAGAAAGCGAAAAAGGGGGGGGAGATATATAGGTAGATTTTTATGTAAGGACGTCTGTAAATATCTCCGTCTTTTCGCGCGAGAGAGCAAGAGAAAAAATATCAAGATGAAGCAAGATCAAAGGCAGCACGAGCGAGAAAGACATAACTAATTGGAGAGAAAGATAGCGAGAATCAGAGACAGAGATTAAAAGTAGGCGAGAGAGAGATAACGAGAGGGAGAGAAGGATAGTAAGAGAGATATGGCGGTAATGAGGATAACGATGATAATAATAGTAATACTAATGATGGTAATAATCGTAACAAAATGGACATAAAGAAGAAGAAAAAAAAACGGATACGCATTACAGCTGTAAAATGCAAGTCATCCACTCTTTTCTTCTCACCGTGAATATACTTCTTAAAAGCCTCCCATCTCGCTAATGATTATAGAATTGTTGTATCAGATCACCAGAGAGTTCACTTTGCAAGAATTTATTGATATTTCATCATTCTTAAGTTGATTTATTGGTAAAACCGCAAAGTCGACGGTCTGTGAAAACCAAGTCGACGAAAAACCCAAGGGAGAGCGCCATATTGTTGCCGGGAATTTGGCATAATTTACCATCATTATCATTCCACTGTCATTATATTTATCATCATAATCATAATAACCATGATTTGAGTATATAATAGCCGTAATAAAAGTGCTGATGGCGAAATTATTGATAATACCTTTACATTATTACACACATTATTACGCATTGCTATGTTGTTAGCCTATCAGTGACCCCATTTTGGTGTACTTATTGCTTCAGAGTATTTCTTTCAGCAATTTTCACTTTGGTGCACAGCAATCTACCTTTTTGCATGTATTAAACACATTTTTTACCCTTTCTAGATGGTGTGGAATTACCAAAGGAAAACAGACCGAGCTAAAACTCCAAAGGAAAACATCGAAGCTGCTGTTCATGCTATCAAAGATGGAATGAGCATTCGCAAAGCTGGGCAGTTGAATGATGTTAATTATCGCACTTTGAGCCGTTATATGAAGCTAATAGGGGAGAAAGAAAGCTTATCTGATGTCCACTTTGGATACAAACAGCCAAAAGTATTGAATGATGCCTTAGAAAAAGAACTTGTTCAATATATCCTAAAGGCAGCTTCAATTTTTTATGGCATCACAATGCATGAACTGAGGTTGTTGGCTTTCAAGTTAGCTGTTGCAAATAAAGTCAAGAATATTCCAGAATCATGGCTTCGTGACAGAAAGGCTGGCAAAGACTGGGCTCAATGCTTCTTGCGGAGGCATAAAAATATTTCTGTAAGAAAGCCTGAAGCAACATCAATTCAGAGAATGACAAATTTTAATGAATATAATGTTGCAATGTTTTTTGACAACCTGGAAAAAGTTCTCAACCGACCTCAAGGTTACAGTGCTGATCAGATCTGGAATCTGGATGAAACAGGTGTGACAAATGTACAAAGACCTCCCAAGATACTTGCAAAAACAGGGGCCAAGCAAGTTGGTTCAGCAGTATCTCAAGAGAGAGGGCAGCTTGTTACACTATGCTTTGCTGTCAATGCCATTGGGAATCACATCCCACCTTTCTTTGTTTTTCCAAGGGTGAATATCCAAGACTTCTTGGCTTCTGACTGCACCAATTGGAAGCTCTGCTACTGGGCATCCAACAGCTACAGGATGGATGAATGAAGACACCTTTGTCAAGTACATGAAACACTTTGTTAAGTATGCAAAGCCGACAAAGGAACAGCCCATACTTTTGTTACTTGACAATCATAATTCTCACATTTCTCTGGAGGTGATCAATTATGCAAAAGAAAGCAACATCACCATGCTGAGCTTTCCACCACATTGTTCACATGAGCTACAACCCCTTGACAAGACAGTTTTTGGTCCTTTCAAAACATTTTATAACCAAGGTGTTGATAATTGGATGAGGCAAAAAGAGAATGCTGGCAAATCAATGACTATTCATGTCATTCCAAGTATTGTCTCATATGCCTTTCCCAAAGCAATAACACCAGCCAATATTATTTCTGGATTTAGAGCAACTGGAATATGCCCATTTGATAGAAATGTGTTTCCTCCAGAGAAGTTCTTCTCAACATATTCTACAGACAGGCCAATGGTGGAAGCTACACAAGAAAAAATGACACCTAGTGACATAAGTGACAGGCCCACGCAGTCAACATCAAGGGAAAGTGATATAAGCCTACAGAGTACACCATCCCAAAATCAAAATGTAGACATAGTTTTTACAAGTGCTGAAGAAATTCGGCCATTTGGTAGAAGGAAACCAAGAGAAGATGGATCCAGTAAAAGGAAAAAGGGAAAGTCACAAATTTTTACTGACACCCCAGTTAAAATGGCAATAGAGGAGGAGGTGAAAGCAAAGAAATCAAAGAAAAATCTGACAACGAAGAAAGTTTTGTTTACATCTGCAAAAAAAGAGCATATCGATGCTAAAAAAGCCACAAAAAACAGAGATGAAAGATTGAATGAAACGGATACAAGTGCAGACAGTGACTGCATTTGTGATGATGCAAGTGATGCCGGTGACAGCCACAGTGACTGTGAAGAGAGACAGATTTTAAGATCTCCAAAGATGTTACATCTAGCAATGGATGATCACATCTTAGTTCAATTTCCTGGGAAGAAAGCTGTTAAATTCTATGTTGGCAAAATAATTCAGCTTGACCCTGATGATGATGAGGTGGAAACAGCATTTTTTCGAAGCAGGTTTTCTGTGAATGATAGAAAAGTTTTCTTCTTTCCTGACAAAGAAGATATCTGCACGCATGCAGTGGAAGACATTGTAATGAAACTTCCCTATCCTACAAGAGGTCACACTAACAGAGCATCAACAGTGTTTGATTTTCACTGCCCAGCTCTGGACAAATACAACACTGAATAATTTGCCTTATTGTATGCTCATTTACTTAAATCTATTTTTGGAATATTAGCCATAACTTCTAAACCCAAGTGCATTTTTCTCTGTGACAACTTGCCCCGACTCATGTGACAACATGCCCCATCCATGGGGCATGTTGTCACACTGAACCTGTCTACCTAAAAATATAATTTTACAGAAAACATTTGCTAGTGTTGATTTTTTGTTATGCTAACAATGTAACCTGATATGTACAGTTAATAGATTATGCTATTAAAGTTTCATCTCTCCATCAGTGTTTGAGATAACAGCGATGATAAAATTTTTGTGACAACGTGCCCCACTCTCCCCTACTGTTATCATCATTCGGTTATTAGTATCGTCATTGTCATTGGTGTTTATCTTTATTATTTACTATTACTATTGGCATTATTATCATTATGTTAATCATCATTATCATTATTATCATCACTATTGTTATCACTTTTATTAGTATTGCTATTATTGCTATCATTATTATTATATTCTAATCATCACCATTATTATGATTACCATTTTTGTCATTATTTTCATAATTATCATTGTCATTATGATCATTATCATTATCATTATTATCATCCTTATCATTGATACCTTTATTATCATAATTATCATCATTATCATTATCATTATTACTATTATCTTTATTATCATTATTATCATTAGTATCATTATTACTATTATCTTTACTGTCATTATTATCATTAGTATCATTATCATTATTATCATTATAATCATTATTAGTATCATCTTTATTTTACGTTCTGTTAAGGCAATCCTCCACGTAAAAGCATGTAGATATTTCTCTTGTCTTCGTTATATTATGATTTCATTTTAAGTATATCAATAAAATTATGATAACACCGCTAGGAAAGGTGACACACACACACACACACAAAAAAAAAAAAAAAAAAAAAAAAAAAAAAAAAAAAAAAAAAAAAAAATATATATATATATATATATATATATATATATATATATATATATATATATATATATATATATATATATATATATACTGTTCGCCGGGACTTTAAACATATCCCTTGCCCCAACCCTGATAGATAAAATGATAGATAGAGAAAATATAGCGTTTGAGAAGTAATTTAATAGATAAATAGACACGTAAAGGTTGACAGATAATGTGCAGATAATCAGCAGTAAAACCAATCCAGGTGTTGCAAAGGACGGCATTCAACGGGGCATTTTTTCTTCACCAAGAGTCGATCGTTCTCCTTGGTGTAGCTGGAATAAAAAGCATTTAGATATTAAGCTTATATTGCATCTTTCTATCTTATATTAATAATGTAAATGATTTTGCAGGATATAGGCCTATCAGATTGTACATATGTACGTTTAATGATGTTTGATTTTTATTTAGAGATAATTTCATTATTATAGTTACTATGGTAAGGAATATTTACGTTCTTACGGGTTTTGTTTGTTGATAAATAACTGCATTTATTCCAAACAATTCTACAATTTCATTACATTCACATTCATATTTCTCTTTAGTGCTAATACTCAAGGGATTCTAGTAATTACTCCCTCCTTAATGATACTCAAGTCACCACGGGAATTAATTACAACCTCACATTAAGCATTACAATAATAACTCACATCT
>NW_028234404.1:39327639-39335299 GCF_977035675.1 Penaeus japonicus | reverse complement strand
TATATTTATATATATATGATGTATAGATAAAAAATTTTTTGGTATAATATATGTATATTTATACATATATATATAGTATATATATATATATATATATATATATACATGTATAAACATATATATATAACATATAAATCATATTTATATAATGTATATATATTATATAAATATATAAATATATATATATATATGTATTTATATATATTATATATATATATATATATTATATATAACATATATAAACATATATATATATATATATATATATATATATATATATATATATATATATTTATAATATATATATAGGCATCTATCTATCCTATCTATCTAGTCTATATATGTATATATTATATATATATATCTAAAATATATATATATATATATGTATGTATATATATATATATATATCTATATATATATATATAGATCATATATATACTATATATATATATAATTTGTAATATGTATATATAATATATATATGTATATATATATATATATATATATATATATATAAAAATTAATCCACATATAATATACATACATACATATATATAAAATAATATATATATATATATTAAATATAAATATATGTATAAATATATATATATATAAAATATAAATTTATAATATATATTATATATATACTATATATATATATTGAGAGCGAAAAAAATGAGAGAGAGAGAGAGATAAAGAAAGAGAAAATGATATTAAAAGAGAGTGAGAGAAGGCGGGTGGGGAAGGGGGAATGAGTGCAGGGGTCGTGGGAGGGGGGGAAGGCAGGGAGAGCTACACAAAGGCATCTTGATCAGTAACAGGTTGGCAACATGATGTTGCACTTTCCAATCATGCCGTTTAAGTTATTGATCAGTAGTTCAAGACCAATATTGAGAATGATTTTGGGATAATCGAAAAAAATGAATAATGATAAGGCAGTCAACAGTGCTGACCAACGGTGATTGAGTGTAAAGTGCAATAATGATAGCAATACCTGTTGTTTTATAATTTTGATAAGAATACTATAATGGTGATGATAGTGATGATATAACTTGAATGAGATCTATGAAATGGTGTTTTTGATGGCGAATGATAATGAAAATTAATGATGGGCGATATGATAATAATTATTATGATAATTAAAAACAAGTAATAGCAACATGAAAGAACATCAAAGCAACAATAGCAAAATAATGTAATGATAATGACAGTATCAGAGCATTGATAATCTTCATATCACCATATTGTTGTTGTCAATGAATTAATTGATATTGTTTTATCTTTTATCATGTACATGGTGATAATGACCAATGATTATTGATAATGGTGATGATGATAATAATGATAATGATGATGATTGATAATGGTAATGATAATGATGATAATGATAATAATAACGAAAATTGTGATAATGATAATAGTAATGATAATGATAAGAACGATGATGATAATAAAATTGATGATGATAGCTACAAGGATAATAACAATGCTAACAATACCAATAAGTAATAAAGGTAAAGATAGTGGTAGTAACTGTGACATTGATAACGATGATAATGAAAATGATGATAATATTAATGATAATAATGATATCAATGACAACAATGATAATAATCATGATGATATCAATGATAACAATATAAAAAATGATGATGATTATAATAAAAGTAAAAATGATACAGCAGCGATAATGATAATGATGATATTAATGATAATGATATTAACAACAATAACAATAATGATAACAATGATAATGATAATAATAGTTATGACAATAATGACTATAATACTGATCAAAATAACCATAATGATAATGACGATAATGGTAATGAAAATAATAAAGATACTACTAATACTGATTAAGATAACAATGATAGTAATAATCAGTGCAATGGCGGATAACCATAACAAATAATAGAATAAATGTGCGTCACCCTTATCAAGATAAGTCATGAATATAAAATTTATTAAGAAAAAAACAGAGAAGAAGAAGAAGAAGAAGAAGTAGAAAAACAAGAAGATATACTCAGATGGTGAGACTGTATTAAGCATTAATGATAATTTTCTGAAATATGGTTAAGGTATATAAGAGTTTCTGGGTAATATTGGTAAATTTACAGTAAGGAAAAGCGAAAAAGAAGACGAAAAGGAAGAAAAACAAAAAGATAAATATACGTATCAATAAATGAAAAAAAGAGAGAGAATACTCAAAATACCAGTGTGGTATTCCTTATTATACGGATGTTTTACATGAAGAATCAATGTAAACAAGAGAACAAGTAAAAAAAAAAAAAAAAAAAAAAAAAAAAAAAAAAAAAAAAAAAAAAAAAAAAAAAAAAAAAATGAATGGGGAGGGGGAGGCAAAGGTTCCTAAGTCAAATGCCATAAAAAAAAAAAAAAAAAAAAAACAGGGTATTTTAAAGGAAGAGAAATTAAAAGAGAGAGGATGAAAATTATTCTATGGAGACAGTGCCGTTAATTAATTCACGTTCTGAAGAAGGTTAAAAAAAATATGTGCTTAGAAAAAGAGTCAGATAAATTAGAATAGTTTTAAAGTGATCAAGATCATCGGTGAAAATTTAAAAACGAACATAAAGAGATAATATTAATAACAGGTGGATGTGCTTTCCAGGCATTGCCCACACGAGAAGAGTAATGATAAGCTTAACATGATAATAATAACCACAGCAATTATAATACGTATAATAGTGATAATGATAATAATGATAATACTTTTGATAATGAAAATAGTAATGCTCATAATCATGATCATGATAACAATAATAACAATGATGTCAATGATAATGATATTGTTAACGCTACCCTAATGATAATGATAATGATAATGTGATGTTAGTAATAATGATACTAATGATAAGGATGGCGATGATAATAATGATGATGATAATGATGATGATCATAGTAAAATAAAAATAATACTGATAATGATAACAATAATGATAACGTTCGTGAAAAATTATAGAGATAATGATATAAATATTCATAGTACTTATGATGATAATGATAATGGTAATAACAATGACAATGGCGTTAGTAATGATGATAGCAGTGATGATAACGATAATGATGCTATCATGAAATAATACCATTAGCAATAGGAAGAATAATGACACTTATGATAATAGAAACAAAATGATAATGATAAAAAGTTTTACTATATTTGATAGATTTTCAGACAATGGCTCTACTAAATAAGCTACAAGGATGGCAATATCAAAATAAATTATAATGATCAATGATGATATTGCAGCATAATGATGATGATAATGAAAATCAATTACACGATAAATGTAAATGCTAACAGCAAAAACAATTACAAATAATGATAATTATGATAATAGTGATGAATAATAATAACGACAATTTAATGTCAATGAAATAATAATAAATAACAATAATACTAACATTGATAATAATAAGTAAGTTTTTTACGATGATAAAGATAATGACAGTGATTATGAAAATATTTAAAGTAATAACTATGATCATGATAGTAATACAGCTACCAATAATGATATAAAAATCATTCTTTTTTCATGACTATCATCATTGCCATCATCAAGTCATCATTTATCACCAATGTACTCTCCACCTCCGTCATAATCATCACTCGTATCTCCATCACCAATAGACACTATGCGATATGATAATACATTTTTGATATGCGACCAGTACAATTAAGATCATAGAAAATAAATGTTGATTACAAATCACCAGAGTCAACTCATCACAAAGAAGGTGTTTAAGAATCATGTAAACATATATATTACGGGATTTAACATGTAAGTTCGGGAGATAAGTTCCACAAGAAACACATTAACGATATGTTTAATTTTCGACTTTGATGCACTGTTTTAATGGAAGTTATTATTGTATCAAGCAGATGAACGATTCGAATAAGTAATAACAAGACTGATACAAATTCAGATAACAAGACACATATAAAATAATATTGGATAATCTCTCGATAAATATATTTCGGTGCAGTCAGTTTTACCGCAATATAAAATTCCTGCGTGCATATGATATGGAAGCGTTTTTGAAAACGGTGATCTCGATCTCAACTAATCCTACTTATAATCAAATATGGGCACTTAATTGGACAGAGCGTGGCTTAAAGAAAAGAAAGAAAGAAAGAAAAAAAAAGCATCAGGTTTTTTATTCGTAACAAGCTATTGATATCCGTGCAAATCAACAAGCCTTATCAAAATTCTTCATAACGGGAATCGGAGCGAGACATCATTCTCAACACCACAGACCACCTCGAGGGAGTATGTGCGCGTGCCCCACCAGGATGATCAGGTATTTCAAACGTGCAAAACCGCACAGTAACTGTAAGGCACGATAACATCGCTTGAAGACTTGCGGCACCTCCCCGTCCTCCCCTCTCTTCGCATCCCTTCCGTGCCGCCTCCCTTCAAATCCTCGCCTCTTTTTTATTTTTCCTCATTCTCTTGCCCTCAACACCATCTCCTAACCACCATCCCTTCCTGTCTTTTCCCCCTCGTCACGCCCTCCTCTTTCTCTCTCCCTTCCCTCATCTCCCCTTCCCTTCCTGTATCACCCCGTCCCCCCCCGTCTCCCTCCTCTCCCCGGCCCCCTCTCTTCTCCTCCCTCACTCCCCTCCTCTCCCCTCCCCTCCCTTCCCCTCCCCTCCTGCACTATCCACCTAACCGGAGCCTCGTGTGCGAAATTGACTATTTCTTTCGCTGTTTCCAAGCTGGGGACGCGAAGGTTTACTGTGAATCTGGCGGAGCTCTATACCGTCCGGGCTATAAAGAAATTTCCCCTTTGAATATATTGAGTTATTTGATAATTATTTCCAACCTGATTGTCGGTGGGGGAGAAGAAGGGAGAAGGGGATGAGGGGAGGAGGAGAGGAGGAGAGGAGGAGAGGAAGGGGGAGAGGGTGGAAGCCAATCTGAATACGCTTAAGGTGGGTTATATTTTGCATGTAGAACACTATTAGATTCAAACGCCGGACGTAATATTGGTGGTAGCCACGAGGCTGCAGATGAAAGCACAAAGATCTACTCAAGCCATACGCAGGCAATAGGGTCTTCAGACTTGCGCTTATAGGGCGCAGACCTGTGTGCACAAGCGAGTTCGTTATCTTGGGTGGTGCTGGCCGTTTTTTTTCCTATTTATACTTACACGAGAACAGCAGTGTGCGCGCGGAACGCAAACTTACGCATGTTTTAATATACAAACTCATACGTACACGCAGCTACGCTCTCTCGCACTAAACAACAAAACACACATTGCCAATACTAAAGTCTCGTCTCTGAAGTGTAGTAATGCATATATTCAAATATGGAGTGATGATATGTTTATATTCCCCTGTTAAATTCTAGAACACTGCCTTCTTGTTGTCTTTTCGAGAAGAGAGATATATACATCATGAAACTTCAGACTAAATATCTGATGAAAGTCATATCGACAGACGCTGGACAGCATAATAATTTCTAAAAGCCAATCTGGTTATAATCAAGAGTGGATTATAAAGCATCTAGTTCTGCTAAAGCCGTGTTTACGTAAACAATTCTCTTGTGTAAGGGATAATACACAGCACCCGCTTAAGACTCATGCTGTAACGTAGAGCCGATTATCCCGAAGTTATGTAATTAAACCTACCTAATTAAATACACGAAATCCTCCTTACTTCGCTGACCATAGCTGTATTAGCTATCTTGATTGTTATAATGTAGTTTGCTTGATTAATTTTGGCATGTTTACCTCATTGTTTTTATTTTTTTCGTTTTTTTTTTCGTAATTAGAAACTGCCTTGAATTGTCCAAACCTGTATACTTAGTTGAATATCAAAGCGTAAGCCGCGGCCGTTTTGTTAACATTAATCTTACTTATTTAGGATCATAAACACTTAACAAACATCAGCGTAGGCATGTTTTGTTTGCACGCTCATATGTGAGCTCGTATTCTTTTTACACACACACACACACACACACACACACACACACACACACACACACACACACACACACACACACACACACACACACACACACACACACGCACACACACACACACACGCGCGCGCGCGCACACACACACACACACACATAGATACGCTCTGTATTTATGTGTATAATGTTTGTTTATACATATATACATTTATATATGAACACGTATATATATATATATATATATATAAACGCCAACTCTTAAATTCGCAAACCACCATACCCCCTTAAGATTATATCTGCATTTATATGTAAGGATGATAAGCAGGAAAGCGGCGAGGAAGAGCTTATCTTCTCTTCGTCAAGTAGAGAGAAAAAAAAAGCTCTCTGAACACTCAAACTTTCAGACTATAATCCAAATGTCAACATCCTATATAGTGTGTTGATTAATCTCGCTCGATTATTTACGCCGTGGCGGTAGAAAGAACAGGTGTCCTCTTATATCGGGTTATAAAACAGAGCTAGATTTTCATTATATCAGGCCGCTAATGGTGTCATATCACACTCTATCAGGTTTAATGTACGAGGGGAGTCAGGAGGCGGTGTAATGGAATCGTAGCTTCTTTGAGGTCTGGGCGGAGGGACTGGAGGAGCCTGGTTCATGGTGCTTCGAAGGAGATGGGGTGAGTCGCGGGATTAGAATGACGATGGCTTTGACTGAATATAAATATTTATATATATATATATATATATATATATATATATATATATATATGTATATATAATGGGTATATATATATATATATATATATATATATATATATATATAATAAATAAAATATCACACACAACACACACACGCACGCACATATGATGTGTGTGGTGTGTTGAGTGTGTGTGTGATTTGAGAGACAGAATAGAGAGCGAAGGACAGGAGAAGGGGGAAAGATAGACACAGAGGGATCATCAAGTCATTTTGGATAAGCATTTATGTAAATTCATAATCGCTATGAGTAACATATTCAACTTATGGAATTTCTTAATAGCTCAAAACGCTTCGAAATAGCATCAGCAACAGCAAAATCATTTAATCAGGAAATAATACTCTCATGGCTCGACCCATCAGAAGAGAGATTCATCAACCAAATTTAGCTGAATCTTCATAAAGCATTTAAGCAATTCCATAAGTTAGGTCAAGTTGCTATTGCTGAGGCAGGATTACATTATGCAAATATTTCCAGGATAAAATGGAAACGACATTGATATTGCTTTAAGCTCTCTAACGGGCTGGAGATATATAATACGATTTCTCTCATCTGAGACTACATTAATAATGCATGGAATTGATAATGCTAATCTTGGCCTTCTTCTTTTGAAATGGCATTACAATTCATCAAACTTTGTTAAGAGGGAAAACCTGGATGACATAATGCCCATGGACCTCTTAAATCTTGTATGTGTATTGTAGGTACTTTGTGTACGAATTAGATTGGGACAGAGAAGTCCTAACAGTACATTACATTACAGATCCTATACGAACGTAAGATCATTAAAGTCAGAACCATTCATAATATTGTGTTCATTACCAATGTATCGCGTGTCTTTCAATTTGCAGATTTTGTGTTTTGATGAGCCGATGGTTCTATATCTGTCTGTCTGTGTTTTTTAGTCCAAGTGAATTTCCCTTGTTTCTTTTCCTGTTTTCTCTTCAGTCA
>NW_028234404.1:39301019-39303519 GCF_977035675.1 Penaeus japonicus | reverse complement strand
ACCGGAATAGTCTTCCTTCACAGCATAGTTGAAGTCATACTTGGCAGGGACCTGGAAAAAGTCACACAATATTAGAATCGTGAGATTTTCATTCATAACATATCAGTGATTTACATGTTTAGATATATTACTGCTATCATTTTATGTTCCCAAATATCACAAACCTCGTAGGTAGGTTGAGGAGAATAGCCATAGGCTGGTTGAGAAGGTGCAGATGCAGCAACTGCCACGAGGGCAAGGGCGACGACAGTCTAGAAAGAAACAATATATATTAAAAGATGATTTCTTATGCACTGTAACATGTCACGGTGAAGTGGAATATGGAAGTATTCCTTTAAACTGTTTTTTTTTTTTTTTTTTTTTTTTTCTATAAATCTGAATTCGATAAGATGATACTTCTTACCTTAGTGAACATGATGGAGGTAGGCGAAGTGTGATGCTCCGGTAATCAAGAAAGTCCCTTTTATACTGTAGTCCGCGAATGTAGTAGACACGCCCCTTCCTTACTTCCGTGCGATATTTACCTTGAATTATAGCCATCCTTTTCCTTTCCATGAATGACCATTCTAATGAAGAAAATGTTTACTATAGTACTGCGTGAGTTTGTTATATATAATAAGATTCTATGGGAATGTTCACAAAATAGTATAAAATTCTAAGCAATTGAGGTTACAGTACAAAACAAGTTGCTGAATATATTAAGTCAGCTGAATTATTTCTTGCTAGCTATATTATTGTATAATCTAGTAGTATAAGCTAGGTTATAAATTTACGTAAAGCTACACACACGGAAATAAGAAACTGAAATAAAACGTTTTATATAGATTATATACAATGATCTGAAACAGTTATACTGAATATACCTTACTGAGTATCGTAACCATCCCGAGCTTCCGAAGTTGTTATCGGAGTAGTCGTCCTTTACGGCACTGTTGGAGTCGTTATGTGCAGGGATTGGGAAAAGTTGCAGAAAATCAAAGTCTTGAATAACGCATTTTCTTTACAATCTACTAGTAAAAAAAGAGGACTTTTAGTTTTTTTCAAAATTATACTTGCCTCATATGTTGGCTGTGGAGCACATCCATAAGCTGATTGAGAATTTGCAGATGCAGCAACTGTTACGATAATCACACAGATAACATATGCCTATGTGCATGATAAACATAGACATACAGTATGTATATCTGTGTATGTTCGTACCCCTATTTCCTGTGTGATTATTCCCGGCAAACAACGAATAGGATATGGGTATGAAGATCATATCCAGAATAAAACAAAAAAAACTCGAACCTGTTGTCCCATTTTTCATGAAATCTATAGTGGGTATGATCTTTTTTCTATAATTTTCTTTAATGTTTTTGTTTTGCCATGCATATTAAATCGTTACGGCATTATGGAACACATATTTACTTAATTTCCTATTATTAATGTATAGCAGGCATGCTTATCTCTTACTTTGGTGAGTGACATGATGAAGGTAGACGAAGTGTGTGTGTGTGTGTGTGTGTGTGTATGTGTATGTGTATGTGTATGTACGTGTACGCGGCAGCGAGTTTAGAGAAATAAATGAATCTTTTGTAGGTGATTTGATTGTTCCGGGGAGTATAACTACGTGTTGTGTGGTCGACGTATGATGAGACGAATTAACATCTTCAAGGTGAAGGTCGCAGTGGTTGGACCGGAAGGAAGGAAAGATGCTCCCGCGTGCGTGTGTGTGTATTATATGTATGTATGCATGTATACACACATGCATGTATATAAGCATAAATACCTACACACACACACACACACACACACACACATATATATATATATATATATATATATATATATATATATTTATATACATACATATAACCATGTATATATATATATATATATATATTCATATATATATATATATATATATATATATATACATACATATATCCATGTGTATATATATATATATATATATATATATATATATATATATATATATATATATATATATATAAATATATATATATATATATAGATATATATAGATATATGTATATTTTTTTATATATATATATGTTTATATATATATATATATATATATATATATATGTATACACACACACACGCACGCACAAACACACACATACACGTACACGCACACACACACACACACACTCATATATATATACACATATATAGATATATGTCTAAATATATTCACTTAAGGCTTCGAACAGGGAGGTTCAAGGCGTTAAACACGATCATTTCCAGGCATTTATATGCATATCATAAATAATTTCTAAGTACTTATGTAAATGTATTCGATTCAAGACTATATAGGCATAGGTTGCAGGGAATGAAAAAAAAAAAAAAACTGCAGAAAAGTGGCAACACTTGCATCTTTAAGACGAAAACTGCGTCGATATTTTAGTACTGCTCCCCTTTGGTCAACCACTTGTCTATTCCAATTTTTTTTTTCACATTGAGAGGTAAGACATACTTTAACTCTAACTTCAGA
>NW_028234404.1:39291019-39296019 GCF_977035675.1 Penaeus japonicus | reverse complement strand
GTAGTATAAGCTAGGTTATAAATTTACGTTAAGCTACATACACGGAAATAAGAAACTGAAATAAAACGTTTTATATAGATTATATACAATAATCTGAAACAGTTATACTGAATATACCTTACTGAGTATCGTAACCATCCCGAGCTTCCGAAGTTATCGGAGTAGTCGTCCTTGACGGCACAGTTGGAGTCGTTATGTGCAGGGATAGGGAAAAGTTGCAGGAGATCAAAGTCTTGCATATAGCATTTTCTTTACAATATACTAGTAAATAAAGAGGACTTTTAGTTATTCAAAATTATACTTGCCTCACATGTTGGCTGTGGAGCACATCCATAAGCTGGTTGAGAATTTACAGATGTAGCAACTGTTACGATAATCACACAGATAACATAGGCCTATGTACATCATAAACATAGACATACATTATGTATATCTGTGTATGTTCGTACCCCTATTTCCTGTGTGTTTATTCCCGGCAAACAACGAATAGGATATGGGTATGAAGATCATATCCAGAAAAAAACCCTCAAACCTGTTGCCCTACGAGGGTGAGGCCCAGTACCCCGAGTATAAGCCTGCTTACAAGCCTGCCCCTGCTTACCATCATGCACCTGCCTACAAGCCTGCCCCTGCTTACCATCATGCACCTGCCTACAAGCCTGCACCTGCTTACCATCATGCACCTGCCTACAAGCCTGCACCTGCTTACCATCATGCACCTGCCTACAAGCCTGCCCCTGCTTACCATCATGCACCTGCCTACGAGCCTGCCCCTACCTACGAGACCACTCCTGCCTATGCCTAAATGAACTACAATTCAGTATATTTTTCAAAGATATTTATTAAACTCAAATTCTAGTACAATCTTTTCGTTCCCCCTCTGACCATAAGATACAAATGTTAGTATGTCTAAACAATACTAGACATCTCAATATGTTTGTATAGTATTTAATAACTATAACACTAGGGTATACACATCCCATATCTATTGAATACTCGTGGTTGAGCAATATGGAAGACTGTTAGAACATATTGATGCAACTTTCGCCTCAAAGATGCAAGTGCGGCCATTTTCCTATAGTGTTTCCTCCATTTTGCAAACGCTCCATATTCTAAGTATATATATGTATACATACATATATGTATATGTATACACATATGTGTGTGTGTATGCATATGCGTGTGTGTGTACATACATATATGTATACATACATACATATATATATATATATATATATATATATATATATATATATGTGTGTGTGTGTGTGTGTGTGTGTGTGTGTGCGTGTATGCATGTATATGTATATATGTATATATATGTATATATACATATATGGATAGATAGATAGATAGATATGCACATAAACACGTCTGCATGTATATACACATACATATATTAATGTGTGTGTGTGTGTGAAAAATGTATGCATATACTTCTTGATATATATATATATATATATATATATATATATATATATATATATATACAGTATTTATGAATATTCTATATGATATTTCATATATATGTATATGTGCATATATATAAATAAATACAAATGTATACATATACATATTTATGTGTGTGTATGTGTGTGTGTTTACATGTAAATACAAGTACATGTGTGTAAATGTGTATGTATATGTATATGTATATATATATATATATATATATATATATATATATATATATATATATATATGTGTGTGTGTGTGTGTGTGTGTGTGTGTGTGTGTGTGTATGTATGCATGTATATATATGTATATATATATATATATATATATATATATATATATATAAAGAGAGAGGGAGAGAGATAGGACAATAATCCAATCACATTTTAGCTTCCGGACAGACATACCTCGACGACCTGCATTCCACAATTATTGTTTTATATATCATTGTATTCATAGGAACATGCTCATAAATAGGCACATATTTTTCACGCCTATATACATTCAGACACATCTGCCTTCATGTTCTTCAAGGTAAGAAATCATCCTGACTAGACCTATTTGTAATACAAAAAGGCTTAAAAAATTATATAATTGCAATATATTCCATAACATTGTATCATGTCAGTGTGCATCAAATGAAAATATAACATATAGTATCATATAATGTACCATACAGGGAATATATGTATACATAATCTTACACTCATATACATACAGTATATAATAGTGTGCTTGAGTATATTCCCTCATGTTCCCTCTGTAATCATTCCACGTAAAAATTGGGTGTATATACACACATAGGCCTGAGGTAAGTAGTATCATATTAGAATGGCGTGTTTAAAACTTGGAGGCTTCACTTTCAACATTCTGTGGTGGATCTTATAAAGACGGAGGTTCGCAAACCCTATTCCGATAACCGATACTGGGCCCTTGGTTATTGGTAACGATATTTAATCTCTATATTTGAGTTTATCGCTAAATTGGTAGCGCAACAGTCGAATCATCCATCAATTACCGTCCTTGTAGATTCCATACTGTATTTATAATATGAATTTGATTATATTGGACTTTGTAAATTATATGTATTATACATAGTATTACATTAAAAAATTCTTTTCAAAGATAGCTTCATGGTAAGCAAAGGAAACGAAGATGATGGCTATAATTCAAGGTAAGGCGGAAGGAAGGAAGGAAGGAAGGGGCGTGCCTACAAGGCTCATGGACAGCAGTATAAGAGGGGCTTCGCCGATCACCGTAGCATCACACTTCCTCTACCTCCAACATGTTCATTAAGGTAAGAACTCCCAGCCTACGTCATTCAGGTTCATACTATGAAATGTTTGATGTATATGTTAGTACCACATTATGCAATACCGTGACATAAAAAGATGAAAAATCTCATAACATATACTGACTGTACTTTCAGACTGCCATTGCCTTCGCCCTTGTGGCCGTTGCTGCATCTGCTCCTTCTCAACCTGCTTATGGATACGCTCCTCAGCCCACATACGAGGTTAGTACGATTTTCGAAGTGTGATATATATCTGAATACCTTTGTATTTTGCTAGATTGTAAAATCGGGAATGGGATGATTCTACATTTGTGTAACTGTTTTCTAGGTCCCTGCCAAGTATGACTTCAACTATGCTGTGAAGGACGACTACTCCGGTAACGACTTTGGTCACCAAGAGGCTCGTGATGGCTATGACACCCAGGGTTCCTACTACGTTCTCCTTCCTGACGGTCGTCTGCAGAAGGTCGCCTACACTGTCAACGGAGACTCCGGCTACGTGGCCGAGGTCAGCTACGAGGGTGAGGCCCAGTACCCCGAGTATAAGCCTGCCTACAAGCCTGCCCCTGCTTACCATCATGCACCTGCCTACAAGCCTGCACCTGCCTACGAGCCTGCCCCTACCTACGAGACCACTCCTGCCTATGCCTAAATGAACTACAATTTAACATATTTATTAAACTCAAATTCTAGTACAATCTTTTTGTTCTCCCTCTTAACATAATTAGGTAGAAATGTTAGTATGTCTAAACAATACTAGACATCTGAACATGTTTGTACAGCACTATATAACTATAACACTATTATATACACGCAGCCATAGACTCATCTCTGCATCCAATATCTTTCGAATTCTGAAGTTAGAGTTAAAGTATGTCTTACCTCTCAATGTGAAAAAAAGATTGGAATAGACAAGTGGTTGACCAAAGGGGAGCAGTACTAAAAATATCGATGCAGTTTTCGCCTTAAAGATGCAAGTGCTGCCACTTTTCTCCAGTTTTTTTTTTTTTTTTTTTTTTATTTGCTGCAGCCTATGCCTGTATGAGTTTGAATTGAATATACTTATATATGTACTTAGAAAGTATTAATAATATACATATAAATGCATAGTAATGATTGTGTTTAAAGCTTTGAACTTCCCTGTTCGAAGCCTTAAGTGAATATATTTAGACATATATTTATATATGTATATATATGTGTGTGTTTGTGTGTTTGTGCGTGCGCGCGTGTGTGTATATATACATACATATATACACACACACACACACACAGATATATATATATATATATATATATATATGTTATATATATATATATATATATATATATATATATATATATATTATATATACATGTGTGTGTGTAGGTATTTATGCTTATATACATGCATGTGTGTGTATACATAAATACATACATATAATACACACACACGCACGCGGGAACATTTTCCCTTCCTTCCGGTCGAACCATTGCGACCGTCACCTTGAAGATGTTAATTCGTCTCATCATACCGTCGACCACACAGCACGTAGTTACACTCCCCGGAACAATCAAAGCACCTGCAAAAGATTGATTTATTTCTATAAAATCGCTGCCACGTACACGTACATTCACACACACACACACACATACACACTTCGTCTACCTTCATGCCATGTCACTCACCAAAGTAAGAGATAAGCATGCCTGCTATACATTAATAATAGGAAATTAAGTAAATATGTGTTCCATAATGCCGTAAAGATTTAATATGCATTGCAGAACAAAAACATTAAAGAAAATGATAGAAAAAAGATCATACCCACTATAGATTTCATGAAAAATGGGATAACAGGTTTGAGTTTTTTTCGGGATATGATCTTCATACCCATATCCTATTCGTTGTTTGCCGGGAATAATCACACAGGAAATAGGGGTACGAACATACACACATATACATACTGTATGTCTATGTTTATGATGTACATAGGCCTATGTTATCTGTGTGATTATCGTAACAGTTGCTGCATCTGCAAATTCTCTACCAGCTTATGGATGTGCTCCGCAGCCAACATATGAGCCAAGTATAATTTTGAATAACTAAAAGTCCTCTTTTTTTACTAGTATATTGTAAAGAAAATGCAATATGCAAGATTTTGATTTTGCGCAACTTTTCCCTGTCCCTCCACATAACGACTCCAACAGTGCCGTAAAGGACGACTACTCCGATAACTTCGGAAGCTCGGGATGGTTACGATACTCAGTAAGGTAT
>NW_028234404.1:39276019-39286019 GCF_977035675.1 Penaeus japonicus | reverse complement strand
AAGTATGACTTCAACTATGCTGTGAAGGACGACTACTCCGGTAACGACTTTGGTCACCAAGAGGCTCGTGATGGCTATGACACCCAGGGTTCCTACTACGTTCTCCTTCCTGACGGTCGTCTGCAGAAGGTCGCCTACACTGTCAACGGAGACTCCGGCTACGTGGCCGAGGTCAGCTACGAGGGTGAGGCCCAGTACCCCGAGTATAAGCCAGCTTACAAGCCTGCCCCTGCTTACCATCATGCACCTGCCTACAAGCCTGCACCTGCCTACGAGCCTGCCCCTACCTACGAGACCACTCCTGTCTATGCCTAAATGAACTACAATTCAATATATTTTTCAAAGATATTTATTAAACTCAAATTCTAGTACAATCTTTTTGTTCCCCCTCTGACCATAAGATACAAATGTTAGTATGTCTAAACAATACTAGACATCTGAATATGTTTGTACAGCATTTTATAACTATAACACTAGGGTATACACACATCCCATATCTTTCGAATTCTGACGATAAATTATTTAAGTTGAAAAATATCTTAAAATATACTCATGGTTGAGCAATATGGAAGACTATTAGAACATATTGATGCAACTTTCGCCTCAAAGATGCAAGTGCGGCAATTTTCCTATAGTCGTTTTTGGTTTTGCTTTTTTCATTTCCTCCATTTTACAAACGCTCCATATTCTAAGTATATATATGTATATGTACATATATGTATATATGTGTGTGTGTGTGCATATGCGTGTGTGTATGTATACATATATATATATATATATATATATATATATATATATATATGTATGTATATACACATATATATACATATATGCGTGTGTGTGCGTGTATGCATGTATATGTATATGTGTATATATATGTATATATATACATATATGGATAGATATACAGATATGCACATATACACGTCTGTACAGTATATACATAAACATATATATATATATATATATATATATATATATATATATATATATGTGTGTGTGTATATGCATATATACACGTCTGTATGTTTATAAACATATATATAAATGTGTGTGTGTGTGAATGTGTGTAAAATGTATGCATATACATCTTGATAGATATATATATACAGTATTTATAAATATTCTATATGATATTTCATATATATACATATGTGTATATGTATGAATAAATATAAATGTATACATATACATATATATATATATATATATATATATATATATATATATATATATATATATATATATATATGTGTGTGTGTGTGTGTGTGTGTGTGTGTATGTGTGTGTTTACATGTAAATATAAGTACATGTGTGTGTGTGTATATATATATATATATATATATATATATATATATATATATATATATATATATATATATATATGTGTGTGTGTGTGTGTAAATGTATATATATATACATATATATATATATATATATATATATATATATATATATATATATATATATGTATATATATACATATACATGCGCGCGTGTTTGTTTGTGTTTATAAATATACATTTATGCATATATATTTATTTACATATGTATATATATATATATATATACATATGTATATATATATATGTATATATATATATTTTATATGTACATAGTATATATATGCATATATATATATATATATATATATATATATATATATATATATATATATATATATATATATATATGTATGTATGTATATATATGTGTGTGTTGATATATATAGAGAGATAGGACGATATTCCAATCACGATATTCCAATCCGGACAGACATACCTCGACGACCTGCATTCCGCAATTATTGTTTTATATATCATTGTATTTATAGATACAAACATGCTCATAAATAGACACATATATATGCCCGTATATATTCACATACATCTGCCTTCATCATGTTCTTCAAGGTAAGAATTCATCCTGACTAATCCTATTCATAATACAAAAAGGCTTAAAAAAATATATATATAATTGCAATATATTCCATAATATTGTGTCATGTCAGTGTGCATCAAAAATAAATATAACTCATAGTATCATATGATGTATCATACAAGGAATATATGTATACATAATCTTACACTCATATACATACAGTATATACTAGTGTTTTTGTGTATATTCCCTCATATTCCCTCTGTAATCATTCCACGTAAAATTGGGTGTATATACGCACATAGGCTTGAGGTATGTAGTATCATATTAGAATGGCGTGTTTAAAACTTGGAGGCTTCACTTTCAACATTTGGCGGTGGATCTTATAAAGATGGAGGTTCGCAAACCCTAGTCCGATAACCGATACTGGGCCCTTGGTTATTGGTAACGATATTTAATCTCTATATTTGAGTTTATAAATCGCTAAATTGGTAGGGCAACAGTCGAACCATCCTTCAATAACCGTCCTTGTATATTCCATACTGTATTTTTGATATGAATTTGATTATTTTTGACTTTGTAAATTGTATGTATTATACATAGTATTACATTAAAAATTCTTTTCAAAGGTAGCTTTTTGGTAAGCAAAGGAAAGGAATATGATGGCTATAATTCAAGGTAAGACGGAAGGAAGGAAGGAAGGGGCGTGTCTACAAGGCTCATGGACAGCAGTATAAGAGGGGCTTCGCCGATCACCGTAGCATCACACTTCCTCTACCTCCAACATGTTCATTAAGGTAAGAAGTACTCCCAACCAACGTCATTCAGGTTCATACTATGAAATGTTTTATGTATGTATTAGCACTATATTTCCAATACCGTAACATAAAAAGATGAAAAATCTCATAATGTATACTAACTCTACTTTTAGACTGTCATTGCCTTCGCCCTTGTGGCCGTTGCTGCATCTGCTCCTTCTCAACCTGCTTATGGATACGCTCCTCAGCCCACATACGAGGTTAGTACGATTTTCGAAGTATGATATATATGTGGATACCTTTGTACTTTGCTAGATTGTAAAATCGGGAATGGGATGATTCTACATTTGTGTAACTGTTTTCTAGGTCCCTGCCAAGTATGACTTCAACTATGCTGTGAAGGACGACTATTCCGGTAACGACTTTGGTCACCAAGAGGCTCGTGATGGCTATGACACCCAGGGTTCCTACTACGTTCTCCTTCCTGACGGTCGTCTGCAAAAGGTCGCCTACACTGTCAACGGAGACTCCGGCTACGTGGCCGAGGTCAGCTACGAGGGTGAGGCCCAGTACCCCGAGTATAAGCCTGCTTACAAGCCTGCCCCTGCTTACCATCATGCACCTGCCTACAAGCCTGCACCTGCCTACGAGCCTGCCCCTACCTACGAGACCACTCCTTTCTATGCCTAAATGAACTAAATTTAACATATTTATTAAACTCAAATTCTAGTACAATCTTTTTGTTCCCCCTTCGACCATAATAAGGTAGAAATGTTAGTATGCCTAAACAATACTAGACATCTGAATATGTTTGTGCAGCACTATATAACTATAACACTATTACATCCAATATCTTTCGAATTCTGGATTTAGATAGTAAGAGTTAATGTATGTCTTACTTCTCGATGTGAAAAAGGGTTGGAATATAAAAGTGCTTGACCAAAAGGGAGCAGTACTAAAAATATCGATGCAATTTTCTCCATAGAGACACAAGTGCGGCCACTTTCCTTTAGTTTTTTTTTCTGCAGCCTATGCCTATATGAGCTTAAATTGAATATATTTTTATCGATATCTGTTAAATTGGAATTCAATTAACATCTATTTCTTCCCTTATTGACATAGAAGAGACCAGAAAGGTTACATCTAAACGTACTAAAAATTTCTTATTTAAGAAATATGACATACTATAAAGAGTTATAATCTGTCTTCTTTTCTCGATGTGGTTGACATGCAATTGAGAAAGACCTCACAGGAGCAATACTAGAAAATTGGATTATATCGCAGTGACAAGGGTTAGTAGAACAAATTAATAACGCTGAAAAGGATTCATTATTTCAAAGTATGCATGCATGTATGCATATGTATACAAATGTTTATATATTCATGTAAATACATACATATATACACATATATGTATGTCTATATATACATATACATACATACACACACACACACACACACACACACACACACACACACACACACACACACACACACACATATATATATATATATATATATATATATATATATATATATACTTAATCTTTGTTTATGATATACATATAAATACATGGTAATGATCGCGTTTAACGCTTTGAACTTCCTTGTTCGAAGCCTAAAGTGAAGCCTATGTGGGACTTTAATACTAGCAGTGCCATTCTTGCCTGACTTTAGGGCCTTCGAAACACTGGCCTAGAAGATTAGTGAAGTTCTTTTAAACTAATACGTCTAACAAACATGCATACATACATATACATTTGTGTGTGTGTTTTCATATATATATATATATATATATATATATATATATATATATGTGTGTAATATATATGTATATATATATATATATATATATATATTTATATTTATATATATATATATATATATGTATGTATCCATATGCATGTATGTATATATGTATATATATGTATATGTATATATATATATATATATATATATATACATATATATATATATATATTTATATATGTATATGTATGTATGTATGTATATATATACATATATATATATATATGTATATATATATATACATACTTATATATATATATACATATATATATACATATATATATGCATATATATATATATATATATATATATATATATATATATATATATATATATATATATGTATTCATGCATATATGCATGCGTGTGTGTGCGTGTGTGTGTGTGTGTGTCTGTGTGTATGTAGGTGTGTGTGTGTGTATGTGTGTGTGCATACGTGTGTGTGTTTTGTGTGTATACATGCATAAATACATACACACATATAATACACACACGCGCGCGCGGGCGTATTTTCCCTTCCTTCCGGTCCAACCACCGCGACCTTCACCTTGAAGATGTTAATCCGTCTCATCATACCGTCAACCACACAACACGTAGTTATACTCCCAGGAACAATTAAATCACCTGCAAAAGATTTATTTATTTCTATAAAATCGCTGCCACCCACCTATACACACACACACACAAACACACACACACACACAAACACACACACACACTCCGTCCACCTTCATCATGTCACTCACCAAAGTAAGAGATAAACCTGCATACTATAGATTAATGATAGGAAATGAAGTGACTATAGTGTGTTCCATAATGCCGTAACGATTTAATATGCATGGCAAAACAAAAACTTTAAAGAAAATGATAGAAAAAAAACATACCCACAATAGGTTTCATGAAAAACGGGACAACAGGCTCGAGATTAATTTTTTCTGGATATTTTCTCCATATCCATATCCTAATCGTTCGGTTTGCCGGGAATAATCACAAAGGAAATAGGGGTACGAACATACACACATATACTTACTGTATTTTTATGTGTTTATATATACATAGGCCTATGTTACCTGTGTGATTATCCCAACGGTTGACCGCATACACGTGCGTTGGCTTGGTTGCTGCATGAAGTCTCTAAAAGCTGTGAAAAATTGGGATCTTTCATTTTCAACATTTTTCACTGATGTATTCCATGACATCACGACAAATTTTCAATACAATAAAGACAAATGAAAGGAAATCGTAATACAGTGTCATACACTTCTTTCTAGATCATCATTGCCCTCGCCTTCGTAACAGTTGCTGCATCTGCAAATTCTCAACCAGCTTACGGATGTGCTCCTCAGCCAACCTAGGAGGCAAGTACAATTTCGGAAGACTAAAAGTCCTTTTTGTCACTAATATATTAAAAAGAAATTTTTGATTTCGTGCATTTCATCCCTGCAAATAACGACTTCAACTATGCCGTCAAGGACGACTACTCCGGTAACAACTTCGGAAGCTCGTGATGGTTACGAAACTCAGTAAAGTATATTCAGTGTAACCGTTTCAGACTATTATATAAAATCTATATTGAACGTTTGATTTCAGTTTCTTATTTCCGTGTATTTAAGTTTACAACCTAACTTATACTATATCATATTTTCTTAATTGTACTAACGCAATGTACAATATCTTATGTTTTGTTTTACTTGTCATTTGCTGACCGTGAAAAAGCGTAAAAGGCGACATATATCTTATTATTATATTTCAACGTTTTACTACAAGAAGGCTTACCAAGCAACTACACAAAACTGAATGATTGCCAGAATCAGACATAGCTGAATTGACAAAAAGAAATGTTAGTAGTGTTTACTGTTTGACCCCCCGAAATTTACAATATATATATTCAGGATAACAGGATAACATTGTTCATAATTGGTGTAATATCAAAAATTACTTAACTGACGTTAACCTCTCAATCCATTCCTGCAGTGAGTATTAGTATGACACTAAAGGAAAAATGTTTATGGCTACTCGTGAATGATTTTTTTTAAAACAAGCCTATCTTAGAAGTTACAAACGTAATTGCAAACAGACAGTATAACATGATGAGGCAAATTTTCAAAAGGGGGCGTCATAAGGGGGAGAGAATAGTAGGGGGCGGTGAACGTCATTCAGTAACTTATCTATATTTTATGAACTTCGTGTCAGATACTTTATTAACCAGGGGATTATTCTTAACTTGTATATTCTACTTTTTTCACATCGAGAAGTAAGACATGTGTTAACTCTATCTTTATAACTTCAGAATTCGAAAGATATTGGATACGGAGATGAGTTCATGGCTGCGTGTATAAAAAAGTTATAGTGCTGTGAAAACATATTCAGATGTCTAGCATTGTTTAGACATACTAACATTTTTACATTATTATGATCAGAGGGGGAACAAAAAGATTGTACTAGAATTTGAGTTTAATAAATATTTTTGAAAAATAAATTGAATTGTAGTTCATTTAAGCATAGACAGGAGTGGTCTCGTAGGTAGGGGCAGGCTCGTAGGCAGGTGCAGGCTTGTAGGCAGGTGCATGATGGTAAGCAGGGGCAGGCTTGTAAGCAGGCTTATACTCGGGGTACTGGGCCTCACCCTCGTAGCTGACCTCGGCCACGTAGCCGGAGTCTCCGTTGACAGTGTGGGCGACCTTCTGGAGACGACCGTCAGGAAGGAGAACGTAGTAGGAACCCTGGGTGTCATAGCCATCACGAGCCTCTTGGTGACCAAAGTCGTTACCGGAGTAGTCGTCCTTCACAGCATAGTTGAAGTCATACTTGGCAGGGACCTGGAAAAAGTCACACAATATTAGAATCGTGCGATACCAGATTTTCATTCATAATATATCAGTGATTTACATGTTTAGATATATTACTGCTATCATTTTATGTTCCCAAATATCACAAACCTCGTAGGAAGGCTGAGGAGCATAGCCATAGGCTGGTTGAGAAGGTGCAGATGCAGCAACTGCCACGAGGGCAAGGGCGACGACAGTCTAGAAGGAAACAATATATATTACACGGTGATTTCTTATGAACTGTAACATGTTAGGGTAAAGTGGAATATGGAAATATTCCTTTATATTGAAGTTATTTCTTGCTATAAATCTGAATTCGATAAGACAATACTTCTTACCTTAGTGAACATGATGGAGGTAGGCGAGGTGTGATGCTCCGGTAATCAAGAAAGTCCCTTTTATACTGTAGTCCGTGAGTGTAGTAGACACGCCCCTTCCTTACTTCCGTGCGACACTTACCTTGAATTATAGTCATCATCTTCCTTTCCATAAATGAACATTCTGATGAAGAAAATGTTTGTCTATAGCATAGCGTAGGTTTGTTATATGCAATCATTTGATTAAAGGGGAATGCTTAAGTTCACCAAATAGTGTAAAATTCTAAGGAACTGATGTTACAATACAAAATGAGTTGCTGAATATAATATGTCCGTTGAACTGCTTGCTACTAGTCCTATTATTGTATACTCAATTTAGCAATTGGATTTAATTAATAAAGTTTCTTATAAAGTAATATATTTTTTCCTATAATTTTCTGACCCACTTTTGTGGGTCAAGAATGTAAGATTTAATGAAAAAAAATGAAAGTGGAAAAGGATATATGTATGCACACACACACAATCATATATATATATATATATATATATATATATATATATATATACAGATGTGTGTTTCAGTGTATGTATGTGTATGTTTGTGTATGTTTGTGTGTGTGTGTGGGGGGGGGGGGGGAAGGGGGCGCTAACATGGAATCAAACTTTCAATGGGAAAATGTGCCATTTTAACTCTTAAAATCTATAATACAATTATATTGCAATACATTAAAGGTTAGAATAACTCGGCAAATAGTAACAACATAAGGTAACGGTCAAACTAACTCACTGGATCCCATACTTCTATGATTAACCTAAGGGTGAATATAAAATAAAATGACTTGGTGATAAATGAAAACTCCCAAAGAGGGAAAACATCATTGGATTTAGTGGGCGAATTAGTAGTATTGATTGTACTGATAATAAGAAAATAATATTTAATATTAAAAATAGTAATGACATAACTGCTGAAGTCGGCGTCCCATCTATAAATATGCAGTCTTCGTGTTTGCGTATGTGTGCATAGCTATAACCATATATGGAAATGAAAACATCAATAATAGGTGTGGAGCGTCCGAATATCTGTTAAAATTCAAAGAACGGGACAAATTTCGGAGCGTTCCCTAAAATAAAACCAAAACTTTTTGCCTTCCACACGATGTATGTACAGAATGTATGCTTAAATGTGCGAATGTATGTATATGTGTAGCGTTAGCTATTGCTCATGAGACGGTACTTTAAAATATATTTCAGTATTATATATTCAGCACTGTTTATTACAGCAATACTATATAATCTAGTTTTCTAGAATTACTTTTTCTTTGAGTAACCGTGTGCATATGTTAATCCCACATCTACTGGGATATGTTTAGAATTAACTATGTTAAATTACAATTATGTTATGTTACAACTATGTTAAATTACATTTGTAAAACGCTTCTAAAACTTTTATTTCCTTGATTAAAAATCCTAAATCAGAGTATATACTACCACCTAATTACCATAGTTCTTCTATGGAGGAAGTCGCTTATATAAGGTGCAGATTAATTATGTATGCAGGGAGAACAGAAATCCATTTTTATAATTTCCTTTTAATAAATATATATAAAAAAAGTATATTCGATTAAAGTTCTTTAAGCGTAGGTTGGGGTGGTCTCGTAAGTAGGAATATGCTCATAGGCAGGTGCAGGCTTGTAGGAAGGCGCAGGGTGGTAAGCAGGGGCAGGCTTGTAGGCAGGTGCATGATGGTAAGCAGGAGAGGGCTTGTAGGTGGGTTTATACTCGGGGTACTGGGCCTCACCCTCGTAGCTGACCTCGGCCACGTAGCCGGAGTCTCCGTTGACAGTGTAGGCGACCTTCTGCAGACGACCGTCAGGAAGGAGAACGTAGTAGGAACCCTGGGTGTCATAGCCATCACGAGCCTCTTGGTGACCAAAGTCGTTACCGGAGTAGTCGTCCTTCACGGCGTAATTGAAGTCGTACTTGGCAGGGACCTGGAAAAGTTGCACAAAATTAGAAATATATAATACTATATCCTCATTCATGATATATCATTGATTTACAAATGTAGTAAAACTACAGGTATCAAGTTGATTTCTAAGATTTCACAAACCTCGTAGGAAGGCTGAGGAGCATAGCCATAGGCTGGTTGAGAAGGTGCAGATGCAGCAACGGCCACGAGGGCAAGGGCGACGACAGTCTAGAAGGAAACCATATAATTTATCATAAAGTCCTTAGCTTTTCATGTCCCTTGATGTCACCGAAATGTAGAATACGGCGCTATTATATTTTGCTGAAGTTATTTCCTGTTATAAATGTGAATAAAGGTTGGGAATACTTCTTACCCTTGTGAACATGATGGTGGTAGACGAAGTGTGATGCTCCGGTCATCAGCCAAGTCCCTTTTATG
>NW_028234404.1:39246019-39256019 GCF_977035675.1 Penaeus japonicus | reverse complement strand
ATATATATATATATATATATATATATATATATATATGTATGTACATATATATGTGTGTACTTACGTGTGCATGTGTGTATATGTGAATGGGATGGGGGGGGGGGGGGGGCTAACATAACAAACTTTTAATGAGAAAGTATCCCATTTTGACTCCTAAAATCTATGATAGACTTACATCACTGAATAAAAAATTTACATTTAAGGGGAAGAATAACTCGGCAACAAGTATCTCACAACATGCCGATGTCTACCGTTAAAGTCAGACGGACTCTCACAGGATCATAACACTTCTATGGTTCACCTATGGGTTAGTATTGGAGAAAATTTCTTGGTGATAAAGGAAAACTTCCAAAGAAGGAGAACACTATAGGATGTAGTCAACGAATTAAATTTTGTGATAAAGACTCAAAGGGCAATCCCCTTGATCCTTGCTCTAGGGTAGGGTTTCCAACCTATAGAAATTGCTAATAGTAATAATAATGATAATAATGATAATAATAATAATCATGATGATGATAATAGTAACAATAATAATGATAGTAATAATAGCAGTAATGATAATAATGAGAATAATGATAGTCATAAAAAATACATAGCAAAAATAAAAATAATGACATAACTGTGACAGTCAGCGTCCCACTATATATATATATATATATATATATATATATATATATATATATATATATATATACGTACATACTTACATATATATATATATATATATATATATATATATATATATATATATATTATATACATACTTACATACATACATATATATGTATACATATACATACATATATATGTATATATATTTATTTATGTATATATATATATATATATACATATTTATACATATATATATGCACGGTTCGATTGTTTGTGTATGTATGCATAAATATATCCATGCATAGATGAAAATTACATAGTTAATAAGTGTGGAGTGTGTCTGTGCATATGTTCCCTGTTAAAATTCGGAGAACGAGAAAAAAAAATCGTACTGCTTCCATAAATAAGACCTATGCTTTTGTCATCCACACGCTGTACAGGCGACGCTATAAAGAGACGAGGCCAAGGAAGACAGTGACCAGAGTTACAGACAGACTCAATCCATCTTTAAATCTTGGCCGGATTAACATAGTGGTGTCTGGACCGGAATGATGTTGCATGTATTTACAGGATGTACACTTACATGTGTGGATATATTAATATGTGTAGCGTTAGCTGTTTCTCAGTGAGATGGCACTAAATAAATTTCAGTATTATCAATTTATATTGTATAATCCAATTTTCTAGAATTGTCTTTCCTTTGTGCAACCATGCGCAGATACTAATCCCACATCTATTTTAGAGGAAGTCGATCATAGACTGAGTAGATTTATCAACCTTTCGTAATCATTTGCGTATGGAGAACGAAAAGCTGTCTGTAAAATGTAAAATTTTGTTAAATAATTTTCTCGAAGAGTCCTACAGCTAGAAATGTTCTACCACCTAGATTTATCCATAGTTCTCATATGGAGGAAGACGATCGTATGATAAGTAGATTTCTTAATCATGTGTGCAGGGAGAACAAAAAGCTATTGCCAGACTTTCCTTTTAATAAATATCAAAAATATATTCGATTAAAGTTCATTTAAGCGTAAACTGGGGTGGTCTCGTAGGTAGGAGCAGGCTCGTAGACAGGTGCAGGCTTGTAGGAAGGCGCAGGGTGGTAAGCAGGGGCAGGCTTGTAGGCAGGCTTATACTCGGGGTACTGAGCCTCACCCTCGTAGCTGACCTCGGCCACGTAGCCGGAGTCTCCGTTGACAGTGTAGGCGACCTTCTGCAGACGACCGTCAGGAAGGAGAACGTAGTAGGAACCCTGGGTGTCATAGCCATCACGAGCCTCTTGGTGACCAAAGTCGTCCTTCACAGCATAGTTGAAGTCATACTTGGCAGGGACCTGGAAAAAGTCACACAATATTAGAATGATATAACTGCAGATTTTCATTCGTAACATATCAGGCATTTACACGTGTAGTTATATTACTGCTATTATCAATTTATTTTCCTAGATATCACAAACCTCGTAGGTAGGCTGAGGAGCATAACCATAGGCTGGTTGAGAAGGTGCAGATGCAGCAACTGCCACGAGGGCAAGGGCGACGACAGTCTAGAAAGAAATAATGTATATTATCAGATGCTTTCCTTTTTATGTACCGAAATATGGCGTGGTAAAGCGATTATGGAACTTTCCCTTTTCTTTGAAGCTAACTCCAGTCATTAAAGAGAATTATCCATGTTGATAATACTTCTTACCTTAGTGAACATGATGGAGGTAGGAAAGGTGTGATGCTCTGGTGGTCAACCAAGTCCCTTTTATACTGTAGTCCGCGAGTGTAGTAAACACGCCCCTTCCTTATTTCCGTTCGTCATTAGCCTTGAATTATAGCCATCATCTGCCTTTCCTTAAATGAACATTCTAGTTGAAAACATGTTTACTGTAATGTATTGTAGGTTTGTTAACTGCAATCAGTGGATTGAAGACGAATGGTGAGATTCACATGATAGTGTAAAACAACTCAAATTAAATTATATTATAATACAAAAAGAGTCGCTGAATATATAATACCGGTTGAATTACTTGTGACTAGCTCTTTTATTATAAAAAAATCATAATATCTATTATAAAGTTATTAAGTTTCTAAATTCTATATAATTATAAATAAATCTCATAATGTTTATCATAAAGTAGTTAAGTTTGTTATACACTTTTCGGGTCCATTTTTGCGACCAAATACCGACTATTGGATCAAAGGATGTACAATTCAGTGAAAGAAGTGACTATATTTACTCTAGGATAACCTCTCCCTCTGTCTCTTTCTATACACACACATATAAACACATACATACATACATATATATGTATGTATGGATGCATATATACACATATATGTAAATATATATATCCATATTTATACATATATGCTTATGTACATATAAATGTGTGCATGTATGTGTGTGTGCGTGTGCGTGTGTGTGTGTTTGTTTGTGCTTGTGGGTAACATGAAAGCAAACTTTCAATAGGAAAGGCTCCTATTTTAACACTTAAACTGCGAAAATTACAAGATACCTTAATACAACATTTAGTGGAAGAAAAAATCAGCAACTAGAAACATGCTGATGTCATACGATTGAGTCTCACATGATCGTTGTACTTTTAAGGGTCACCTGAAAGTGAATGTTTAATAAAATTATCTGGTGATGAAACTTGACAATTTTTTCTTTCTTTTTTGTTAATTCCTGGCTCAATCATAACTACTGTATTCTAGGATCACGATTGGATTTTCAACCTGCCACTAACGTCGAGATTGCAAATCAGTAATAACAAAAGTAATGATGATGAGTGATGAAAATAATATTGTTAATATTAAAGTTAATTAGGATAATAAGAATAAAAAAAAAATGTATAGTAATAATGATACTAATAATGATGTAGCCACTGAAGTCGGCGTATATGTACTGTGTATGTGTGTTTGTATGTGTACGCATGAATATATTGATACATGGGTGTATAAAAGCTTAGAATCAGTTACTGTGGAGTGAGTGTCTATGCCTATGTTCGTCTGTTCGTTAAAATTCAGAGATCGAGAATATCGGAGCGTTTCCACAAATAATTTGTCATACACGCACTGCACGGTCGAAGCTATGAAGAGACGAGGCCAAGGAAGACAGTAGCCGGATTTACAGCTAAACTCAATATATCTGTAAATCTTAGCCGGATTAACATCTTCAGGGCAAAGATCGTGGTATCTTGGCCGAACAGATGGTACATATATGTACAGATTTTATGTACAAATCTGTGAATGTATGTATATGTTTAGCGCCAGTCGTGGCTCAGTAAGACTTGAAAATGAATTTCAGAATTATCAATTTGTTAATTGCAATAATATTATCCAATTTTCTAGAATTGCTGTTCCGTCAGGCAACCGTGCGCGGATGCTCATAATGCCCAGTGTTTGTAAAATGCTTCCAAAAATTATTTTTTTCTTTGATTTAGAATCCTACAGCTAAGTATATGCCATCTATTAAATGTATCCATAGTTCTGCTATGGAGAAAGTCGATCATATACTATGTAGATTTATTAACATTTCTTAATCATGTATGGGAGATAAAAAAGTTATTGCTAGAATTTCCGTTTAATAAATATCTTTTAAAAATATATTCGATTAGAGTTCATTCAAGCGTAGGCTGGGGTGGTCTCGTAGGTAGGAGCAGGCTCGTAGGCAGGTGCAGGCTTGTAAGCAGGTGCATGATGGTAAGCAGGGGCAGGCTCGTAGGAAGGCGCAGGATGGTAAGCAGGGGCAGGCTTGTAGGAAGGCGCAGGATGGTAAGCAGGGGCAGGCTTGTAGGCAGGTGCATGATGGTAAGCAGGGGCAGGCTTGTAGGCAGGCTTATACTCGGGGTACTGGGCCTCACCCTCGTAGCTGACCTCGGCCACGTAGCCGGAGTCTCCGTTGACAGTGTAGGCGACCTTCTGCAGACGACCGTCAGGAAGGAGAACGTAGTAGGAACCCTGGGTGTCATAGCCATCACGAGCCTCTTGGTGACCAAAGTCGTTACCGGAATAGTCGTCCTTCACAGCATAGTTGAAGTCATATTTGGCAGGGACCTGGAAAATATCATACAATATTAGAATGATACACCTGGAGATTTTCATTCGTAACATATCAGGCATTTACACGTGTAGTTATATTACTGCTATTATCAATTTATTTTTCCAAATATCACAAACCTCGTAGGTAGGCTGGGGAGCATAACCATAGGCTGGTTGAGAAGGTGCAGATGCAGCAACTGCCACGAGGGCAAGGGCGACGACAGTCTAGAAGGAAACAATATATATTATCAGATATTTTCCTTTTTATGCACCGAAATAGATCGCGGTAAAGTGGCATATGGAACCCTTCCTTTCTAATAAAGCTAACCCCAATCATAATAATGAATCAGACAGGTTAACGATACTTCTTACCTTAGTGAACATGATGGAGGTAGGCGAAGTGTGATGCTCCGGTAATCAACCGAGTCCCTTTTATACTGTAGTCCGTGAGTGTAGTAGACACGCCCCTTCCTTACTTCCGTGCGATACTTACCTTGAATTATAGCCATCATCTTCCTTTCCGATGAAGAAAATGTTTGCTATAGCATGGCGTGGGTTTGTTATATGCAATCATTAAATTGAAGGGGAATGCTGAAGTTCATCAAATAGTGTAAAATTCTAAGTAACTGAGTTTACAATACAAAAAGAGTTGCTGAATATGTTAAATCAGTTTAACTGTTTGTTACTAGCTCTATTATTGTATAATCAGCTTAGCAATTTCATTATAAACTGAATACATAATGTTTATTATCATATAATCAATACTTTTTCCTATTATTTTCGGAACTATTATCACGGCCAAGGATGTAATATCCACTGAAAAAAGTGAAAAACGTTATTTTCCCTTTTTTCGGATTATATCACAATGATATATATATATATATATATATATATATATATATATATATATAATATACATATACATACACAAACACACACACACACACACACACATATATATATATATATGTTACATATATGTATACATATGTATTTACATATATATGTGTGTACGTGCGTGTGCATGTGTGTGTATGTGAAGGGGGGGGGGATAACATAACAAACTTTTAATGAGAAAGTATCCCATTTTGACTCCTAAAATCTATGATAGAATTACATTGCTTAATGCAAAATTTACATTTAAGGGGAAGAATAACTCGGCAACAAGTATCTCACAACATGCCGATGTCTACCGGTAAAGTCAGACTGACTCACAGGATCATAACATTTCTATGGTTCACCTATGGGTTAGTATTGAAGAAAATTTCTTGGTGATAAAGGAAAACTTCCAAAGAAGGAGAACACTATAGGATGTAGTGAACGAATTAATTTTTTTGATAAAGACTCAAAGGGCAATCCCCTTGATCCTTGCTCTAGGGTAGGGTTTCCAACCTGTAGAAATTGCTAATAGTAATAATAATGATAATAATGATAATAATAATAATGATTATGATAATAGTAACAATAATAATGATAGTAATAATAGCAGTAATAATAATAATGAGAATAATGATAGTCATAAAAAATACATAGCAAAAATAAAAATAATGACATAACTGCGACAGTCAGCGTTCCACTATATAAATATATATATATATATATATATATATATATATATATATATATATATATACATATATATACGTACATACTTACATACATACATACATACATACATATATATATATATATATATATATATATATATATATATATATATATATATGTATGTATATATACATACTTACATACATACATATATATACATAAATACATACATATATATGTATACATATACATACATGTATATGTATATATATATATATATATATATATATATATATATATATATATATATATATATGCACGGTTTGAGTGTTTGTGTATGTATGTATAAATATATCCATGCATAGATGAAAATGACATAGTTAATAAGTGTGGAGTGTGTCTGTGCATGTGTTCCCTGTTAAAATTCAGAGAACGAGAAAAAAATCGTATAGCTTCCATAAATAAGACCTATTTTTTGTCATCCACACGCTGTACAGGCGACGTTATAAAGAGACGAGGCCAAGGAAGACAGTGACCAGAGTTGCAGACAGACTCTGTCTATCTTTAAATCTTGGCCGGATTAACATAGTGGTGTCTGGACCGGAATGATGTTGCATGTATTTACGGGATGTACAGTTACATGTGTGGATAATTGAATATGTGTCGCGTTAGCTGTTTCTCAGTGAGATGGCACTAAATAAATTTCAGTATTATCAATTTATATTGTATAATCCAATTTTCTAGAATTGTCTTTCCTTTGAGCAACCATGCGCAGATACTAATCCCACATCTATTATAGAGTAAGTCGATCATAGACTGAATAGATTTATCAACCTGTTTTAATCATTTGCGTATGGAGAACGAAAAGCTGTCTGTAAAATGCAAAATTTTGTAAAATAATTTTCTCGAAGAATCCTACAGCTAGAAATGTTCTACCGCCTAGATTTATCCATAGTTCTCATATGGAGGAAGACGATCGTATGGTGAGTAGATTTCTTAATCATGTGTGCAGGGAGAACAAGAAGCTATTGCCAGAATTTCCTTTTAATAAATATCAAAAATATATTCGATTAAAGTTCATTTAAGCGTAAACTGGGGTGGTCTCGTAGGCAGGTGTAGGCTCGTAGGCAGGTGCATGATGGTAAGCAGGGGCAGGCTCGTAGGCAGGTGCATGATGGTAAGCAGGGGCAGGCTTGTAGGCAGGTGCATGATGGTAAGCAGGGGCAGGGTTGTAAGCAGGCTTATACTCGGGGTACTGGGCCTCACCCTCGTAGCTGACCTCGGCCACGTAGCCGGAGTCTCCGTTGACAGTGTAGGCGACCTTCTGCAGACGACCATCAGGAAGGAGAACGTAGTAGGAACCCTGGGTGTCATAGCCATCACGAGCCTCTTGGTGACCAAAGTCGTTACCGGAGTAGTCGTCCTTCACAGCATAGTTAAAGTCATATTTGGCTGGGACCTGGAAAATATCATACAATATTAGAATGATACAACTGCAGATTTTCATTCGTAACATATCAGGCATTTACACGTGTAGTTATATTACTGCTATTATCAATTTATTTTTCCAAAAATCACAAACCTCGTAGGTAGGCTGAGGAGCATAGCCATAGGCTGGTTGAGAAGGTGCAGATGCAGCAACTGCCACGAGGGCAAGGGCGACGACAGTCTAGAAAGAAATAATGTATATTATCAGATACTTTCCTTTTTATGTACCGAAATATGTCGTGGTAAAGTGATTATGGAACTTTCCCTTTTCGTTGAAGCTAACTCCAGTCATTAAAGAGAGTTATCCATGTTGATAATACTTCTTACCTTAGTGAACATGATGGAGGTAGGAAAAGTGTGATGCTCTGGTGGTCAACCAAGTCCCTTTTATACTGTAGTCCGCGAGTGTAGTAAACACGCCCCTTCCTTATTTCCGTTCGTTATTAACCTTGAATTATAGCCATCATCTGCCTTTCCTTAAATGAACATTCTAGTTGAAAAAAAATGTTTACTGTAATGTATAGTGGATTGAAGAGGAATGGTGAGATTCACATAATAGTGTAAAACTCAAATTAAATGATATTATAATGCAAAAAGAGTCACTGAATATATAAAACCGGTTGAATTACTTGTGACTAGCTCTTTTATTATAAAAAAAAAATCATAGTATCTATCATAAAGTTATCAAGTTTCTAAATTCTATATAATTATAAATAAATCTCATAATGTTTATCATAAAGTAGCTAAGTTTTTTATACACTTTTCGGGTCCATTTTTGCGACCAAATACCGACTATTGGGTCAAAGGATGTATAATTCAGTGAAAGAAGTGATTATATTTACTCTATGATATTCTTCTGATTAGAGCACTAGGATAACCTCTCCCTCTGTCTCTTTCTATACACACACATATAAACACATACATACATACATATAAATGTATGTATGGATGTATATATACACATATATGTAAATATATACACATATTTATACATATATGCTTATGTACATACATATAAATGTGTGCATGTAGGTGTGTGTGCGTGTGCGTGTGTGTGTGTTTGTTTGTTCTTGTGGGTAACATGAAAGCAAACTTTCAATAGGAAAGGCTCCTATTTTAACACTTAAACTGCGAAAATTACAAGATACCCTAATACAACATTTAGTGAATATTGAATAAACATATCTGGTGATGAATAAAAACAATGGCTTTAGTGAGTGAATTGAATGTTGTGATATAGATGAGTTTTTTTCTTAACTTAAAGGGCCCATTTTTTTTTTTTAATTCCTGGCTCAATCATAACTATTCTAGGATCACGATTGGATTTTCAACCTGCCACTAACGTAGAGATTGCAAATCAGTAATGATAAAGGTAATAATGATGAGTGATGAAAATAATATTGTTAATATTCAAGTTAATTAGAATAATAATAAAAAAATGTATAGTAATAATGATACTAATAATGATGTAGCCACTGAAGTCGGCGTATATGTACTGCGTATGTGTGTTTGTATATGTACGCATGAATATATTGATACATGGGTGTATAAAAGCTTAGAATCAATTACTGTGGAGTGAGTATCTATGTCTGTGTTCGTCTGTTCGTTAAAATTCAGAGATCGAGAATATCGGAGCGTTTCCACAAATAATTTGTCATACACGCAATGCACGCTCAAAGCTATGAAGAGACGAGGCCAAGGAAGACAGTAGCCGGATTTACAGCTAGACTCAATATATCTGTAAATCTTAGCCGGATTAACATCTTCAGGGCAGAGATCGTGGTGTCTTGACCGAACAGATGGTACATATATGTACGGATTTTATATACAAATCTGTGAATGTATGTATATGTTTAGCGCCAGTCGTGGCTCAGTAAGACTTGAAAATGAATTTCAGAATTATCAATTTGTTAATTGCAATAATTATTATTCAATTTTCAAGAATTGCTGTTCCTTCGGGCAACCGTGCGCGGATGCTCATAATGCCCACTATTTGTAAAATGCTTCCAAAAATTATGTTTTTTTCTTTGATTTAGAATCCTACAACTAAGTATATGCCATCTATTAAATGTATCCATGGTTCTGCTATGGAGAAAGTTGATCATATGCTATGTGGATTTATCAACATTTCTTTATCATGTGTGGGAGATAAAAAAGTTATTGCTAGAATTTCTGTTTAATAAATATCTTTTAAAAATATATTCGATTAGAGTTCATTCAAGCGTAGGCTGGGGTGGTCTCGTAGGTAGGCGCAGGCTCGTAGGTAGGTGCAGGCTTGTAGGAAGGCGCAGGATGGTAAACAGGGGCAGGCTTGTAGGCAGGCT
>NW_028234404.1:39228519-39241019 GCF_977035675.1 Penaeus japonicus | reverse complement strand
ATGTACATAGATATGTGTGTCTTACGGTGGCATGTGTGATATGTTGAAGGGGGGGGGGGGGGCAATATAACAAACTTTTTAATGAAAAGTACCCCTTTTTGACTCCTAAAATCTATGATAGAATTACATTACTGAATACAAAATTTACTTCAAGGGGAGAATAACTCGCAACAAGTATCGCACAACATGCCGAGTCTACCGTTTAAAGTCAGACGGGACTCGCACAGATCCATCACACTTCTATGGTTCACCTATGGGTTTTATTGAAAAAATTTTTTTGGTGTAAAGGAAAACTTCCAAAGAAGGAGACCACTATAGGATCAGTCACGAATTAAATGTTGGGTGATAAAGACTCAAAGGGCAATCCCCTTGATCCTTGCCTAGGGGAGGGTTTCCAACCTATAGACATTGCTTAGTACTAATAGATGATAATAATATAATACTACTAATCATGATGATGATAATAGTTTCCCAAAAATAATGATAGTAATAATAGCAGTAATGAATAATAATGAGAATAATGATAGTCATAAAAAATACATAAGCACAAATAAAAAGAAAGACAAAACGTGACATCGCGTCCCACTATATATATATATATATATATATATATATATATAATATATATATTTATATATATATATCTACAACTTTTAAAAATTTTAAAATATATATTAAAAAAATATATATATCTATATTATATAATATATTATACATTTCTTTCATACATTAAAACATATATATAATCCCTATACAAAATATAAATTATAGATATAAATTTTTTATATATATATATATATATATATATATATAATATAAATATATATGCCCGGGGCGTTTTTTTGTGTATGATGCATAAATAAATCCATGCATAGAAGCAAATTTTAACATAGTTAATAAGTGGTGGAGTGTGTCAGAGCAATGTAGTTCCCTGTTAAAATTCGGAGAACGAGAAAAAAAAATCGTACTGCTTCCATAATAAGACCAATGCATTTGTCATCCACACGCTGCACAAGTCGACGCTATAAAGAGACTAGGCCAAGTAAAGACAGTGACAGAGTTACAGACCGCCTCAATCCATCTTTTCAATCTTGGCCGGATTAACATAGTGGTGTCTGGACCGAATGATGTTGCATGTATTTAACAGGATGGTAAACACTTACATGTTGGATAAATAAATATCTGTAGCGGTAGCTGTTTCTCAGTGAGAATGGCACAAAAATAAATTTCAGTATTATCAATTTATATTGTATAATCCAATTTTCTAGAATTGTCTTTCCTTTGTGCAACCATGCGCAGATACAAATCCCACATCTATTTTAGAGGAAGTCGATCATCAGACTGAGTAGATTTCTCAAACCTTTCCGTAATCATTATTGCGTATGGAAACGAAAAGCTGTCTGTAAACTGTAAAATTTTGTTAAATAATTTCTCGAAGATCCAACAGCGTAGAATTGTTCTACCACCCTAGATTTATCCGATAGTCTCCCATATGGAGGAAGACGACGTATGATAAAAGATTTCTTAATCAAGTGTGCAGGGAGAACAAAAAGCTATTCCAGACTTTCCTTATAATAAATAACAAAAATATATTCGATTAAGTTCATTTAAGCGTAAACTGGGTGGTCTCGTAGGTAGGAGCAGGCTCGTAGACAGGTGCAGCATGTAGGAAGGCGCAGGATGTAAGCAGGGCGGACAGGCTTGTAGGCAGGCTTGTACCTCGGGGTACTGGGCCTCACCCTCGTAGGCTGACCTCTCGGCCACGTAGCCGAAGTCTCCGTTGACAGTGTAGGCGACCTTCTGCAGACGACCGTCGGAAGGAGAACTAGTAAGGAACCCTGGTGTCATAGCCATCAACGAGGCCTCTTGGTGACCAAAGTCGTCCTTCACAGCCAGTTGAAGTCATACTTGGCAAGGACCTGGAAAAAGTCGACCAAAACCCAATAATAGAAGGATATAACAGCAGATTTTCATTCGTAACAATATCAGGCATTACACGTTAGTTTATATTACTGCTATTATCAATTTATTTCCTAGATATCACAAACCTCGTAGGTAGCTGAGGACATACCATAGCTGGTGAAGAAGGTGCAGATGCCGCGAACTGCCACGAGGCAAGGGCGACGACAGTCCTAGAAAGAAATAAAGTATATTATTCAGATCTTTCTGCTTTTTAATGTAACCGCAATATGCGTGGTAAAGCGATTATGGAAAGTCCCCTATTCTTTGAAGCTAACTCCAGTCATTTAAGAGAATTATCCATGTTGAATAATACTTCTTACCTTAGTGAACATGAGGAGGTAGGAAAGGTGTGATGGCACAGGTGGTCAACCAAGTTCCCTTTTATACTGAGGTCCGCGAGTGTAGTAAACACGCCCCTTCCTTATTTCCGTTCGTCATTAGCCTTGAATAGAGCCATCGTTCTGCCTTTCCTTAAATGAACATTCAAGTTGAAAAAAAATGTTTACTGTAATGTCTTGTAGGTTAGTTAACTGCAATCAGGTGTGATTGAAGAGGAATGGTGAATTCACATGATAAGGTTAAAACCACTCAAATTAAATGATATTATAATACAAATAAGAGTCGCTGAATATATAATAAATAAAGGTAATAAAAGCTAAAAGATAGGGAATATAGTAAAAAAAAAAAAAGCACCCTCTAAAGCGGGTCGCCCCGCCAGTCGCGGCGCCACTCAGGCCGCCGCCCTTCGCCACACCTCGCCGCTTATCTGTCAGGCGGAAAGCCAACCATGTTACAATCCTTATCTCAACACACCGAAATCCAAACACAACTCTTAAAAAGTAAACGTTTCTAAATTCCTATATAATATAAAAAAATCTCAAAATGTTTTATCCTAAGACGTTCAGTTAGTATACACTAGATCGGTCCATTTTTGCGCCCCAAATAACGACTATTGGATCACAGGATGTACCAATTTCCGTGACAAGCAGTGACTAATTTACTCTAGATAACCTCTACTCCCCCCTCTGACTCTTTCAATACACATCACATAAAATCACATACATCTCATACATATATATGTATGTATGGATGCCTATATACACATAATATGTAAATATATATATGCCATATTTTTATACATATATGGCATTAGGTACATCGTAAATGTGTGCATGTATGTGCAGGTGTGCGTGTGCAGTGTGTGTGGTTTAGTTGTGCTTGTGGGTACACGTGAAAGCAAACTTTTCAATGAGGATAGCTCCTATTTTAACACTTAAACTGCGAAATTACCAAGATACCTTAATACAACATTAGTGGAAGAAAAAATCAGCAACAAGACACATGCGATGTCATCACGATTGAGATGCTCACATGACGTTGTACTTTTTAAGGGGTTCACCCCTGAAAGTGAATGTTTATATAAAATTATCTGGTGATGAAACTTGACAATATTTTCTTTCTTTTTTTGTCAATCCTGAGCTCAATCATAACTACGTATTCTAGATCACGATTGGATTTTCAACCTGCCACTAAGTCGAGATTGCAAATCAGTAATAACAAAAGTAATGATGATGAGTGATGAAAATAATATTTTTAATATTAAAGTTAATTAGGATAAAAAGGAAAAGTGAAAAAAAAAATGTATACTAATAATGAAACTAATAATGAAGGTAGCCACTGAAGTCGGCGTATATGTACTGTGTATGTGTGTCTTTGTATGTGTAACGCTGAATATATTGATACATGGGTGTATAAAAGCTTAGAATCAGTTACTCTGGTGGATGAGTGTCATGCCTAGTTCGTCTGTACGTTAAATCAGAGATCGCGAATTCGAGCGTTTCCACAAATAATTTGTCATACACCCCAGCACGTCGAAGCTATGAAGAGACAGGCCGAAGGAAACACGTCGCCGGATTTAACAGCTAAACTCCAATATATCAGAAAATCTTAGCCGGATTAAAATCTGTCAGGGCAAAGATCGTGTTAGGGTCTTGGCCGACACAGATGGTACATATATGTATCAGATTTTATGTACAAATCTGTGAATGTAATGTCTAAGTTTTAAGCGCCGAGTCGTGGCTTCAGTAAGACTTGAAAATGAAATTTCAGAATTTATCAATTTGTTACTTGCAATAATATTATCCAATTTTTTCTAGGATTGCTGTTCCCGTCAGGCAACCGTGCGCGGATGCTCATGAATGTCCCAGTGTTTGTAAAATGCTTCCCAAAATTACTTTTTCTTTGATTTAGAATTCCTAACCTACAGCTAAGTATATGCCAATCTATTAAATGTTATCCATAGTTCTGCTATGGAGAAGTCGTTCATATACTATGTAGATTTATTAACATTTCTTATAATCATGTATGGGAGGATAAAAAAGTTATTGCTAGAATTTTCCGTTTTAATAAATATCTTTTAAAAATATATTCGATGTAGAGTTCATTCAAGCGTAGGCTGGGGTGGTCTCGTAGGTAGGAGCAGGCTCGTAGGCAGGTGCAGGCTTGTAAGCATGCATGATGGATGCAGGGGCAAGGGTAAGCAGGGCAGCTCGTAGGAAGGCGCAGGATGGTATAGCATGGCAGGCTGTAGGAAGGCGCAGGATGGTAAGCAGGGGCAGGCTTGTATGCAGGTGGCATGAATGGTAAGCAGGGGCAGGCTTGTATGGTCAGAGCTTATACTCGGGGTACTGGGCCCTCACCCTCGTAGACTGACCTCGGCCACGTAGCCGGAGTCCTCTCGTAGAACAGTGTAGGCGACCTTTCCCCCTGCAGACGACCGTCAGGAAGGAGAAGGGCTAGTAGGAACCCTGGTGTCATAGCCATCACGAGCCTCTGGTGACCAAGAGTCGGTTACCGGAATAGTCGTCCTTTCCTTCACAACATAGTGTTGAAAGTCATGCATTTGGCAGGGACCTGGAAAATATCATACAATTATTAGAAAGATACAACCTGGAGATTTTCTTCGTAACAATATCCAGGCATTTACAAACGTGTAGTTAGGATATTACTATCTATTATCAATTTATTTTTCCCAAATATCACAAACCTCGTAGGTTTGCTGGGAGCATAACCATAGGCTGGTTGAGAAGGTGCAGATGCAGGCAACTGCCACGAGGGCAAAGGGCGGACGACAGTCTAGAAAGGAAACAATATATATTTATCAGATATTTCTCCTTTTTATATTTTATGCACCGAAAAAGATCGTCGGGTAAAGTGGCATATGGAACCCATCCTTTCCTAAATAAAGCTAACCCCAATCAATAATAATGAATCAGACAGGTTAACGGATACTTTCTAACCTTAGTGAACATGATGGAGGTAGGCGAAGTGTGAGAATCACCGGTAATGCAACCGAGTCCCTTTTATATTATACTGTAGTCCGTGAGAGTAGTAGACATACGCCCCTTCCTTACTTTCCGTGCGATACTTTACCCTTGAATTATAGCCATCATCTTCCTTTCTCGTGATGAAAGAAAATGTTATGCTATAGCATGGGTGGGGGTTTTTGTTATATGCAATCATTAAATGACGGGGAATGCTGAAGTACATCAAAATAGTGTGTTAAAATTCTAAGTAACTGAGTTTACAATACAAAAAAGAGTTGCTGTAATATGTTAAATTCATTTAAAGTTTACACTGTTTGTGTTACTAGCTCTAATATTGTATAAATCAGCTTAGCAATTCCCATTATAAGACTGAAATACATAATGTTTTATTATCATATAATCAATAACAATTTTCCCTATTATTTTTCGGAACTATTATCACGGCCAAGGATGTAATATCCACTGAAAATAGTGAAAAACGTTATTTTTCCCTTTTTCGGATTATAGATCAGCAATGGATATATATATATAAATATATATATATATATATATATATATATAATATGACATATACAAATACCTACACAAACACACATACACACACGACACACACATATAATATTATTATGTATGTTACATATAGGTTAATACATAATGTAATTTTACAATATATATGTGTGTACGTTGCGTGTGACATGTTTGTGTATGTGAAGGGGGGGGGGGATAACATTAACAAACTTTAAATGAGAAAGTAACTCAACCATTTTGACTCTACTCCTAAAATCTATGATAGTTAATTACATTGCTTAATGCAAAATTTACATTATAAGGGGAAGAATAACTCGGCAACAAGTATCTCACAGACAAGCCGAGGTCTACCGGTAGAAAGTCAGACTGACTCACAGGATCATAACAAGTTTTCTAATGGTTCACCTATGGGTTAGTATTGAAGAAAATTTCTTGGTGATAAAGGAAAACTTTCCCAAGAGAAGGAAACACTATAGGATGTAGTGAACGAATTAATTTTTTTGATAAAGACTCAATAGGGCAATCCCCTTGATCCCTTGCTTTCTATAGGGTTTCCCAACCTGTAGAAATTGCTAATAGTAATAAGTAATTATAAATGAATAATAATGATAATAATAATAATGATTAATGAAATAGTAACAAAATAATAATGATAGTAATAATAGCATTAATAAATAATAATGAGAATAATGATAGTCATAAAAAATACATAGCAAAAATAAAAAATAATGACATATATACTGCGACAGTCAGCGTTCCACAAATATATATAAATATATATATATATATATATATATATATATATATATATAATATATATATATATATAACGTAAATTAATTACAGTCTTACATACAATACATACATACATACATACATATATATATATATATATATATATATATAATATAAAAATTTTTTAATATATAGTATATGTATGTATATATACATACTTACATACATACAATATATATACATAAAATACATACATATATATAGTTACAAAGTATACACATACATACACCTGTATATATATATACATAAATATATATATATATATAAGTATATATATATAAATATATATATAGTGCACGTTTGAGTGTTTGTGTATGTATGTATAGAATAAAATCCATGCATAGATGAAAATGACATAGTTAATAAGTGTGGAGTGTGTCTGTGCATGTGTTCCCTGTTAAAATTCAGAGAACGAGAAAAAAATCGTATAGCTTCCATAAATAAGACCTATTTTTTTGTCATCCACACGCTGTATACAGGCGACGGGGGGGGGGGGGGGGGGGGGGGGGGGGGGGGGGGGGGGGGGGGGGGGGGGGGGGGGGGGGGGGGGGGGGGGGGGTTAATATAAAGAGACGGAGGCCAAAGGAAGACAGTGACCAGAGTTGCAGACAGACTCTGTCATCTTAAATCTTGGCCGGATTAACATAGTGGTGTTCTGGACCGGAATGATGTTGCATGTAATTTACGGGATGTACAGTTACATGTGTGGATAATTGAATATGGGTCGCGTTAGCTGTTTCTCAGTTGAGATGGCACTAAATAAATTTCAGTATTATCAATTTATATTGTATAATCCAATTTTCTAGAATTGTCTTTCCTTTTTTCAACCTCAGTGCGCAGATACTAATCCCACATCTATTATAGAGTAAGTCGATCAATACCAAGACTGGAATAGATTTATCAACCTGTTTTAATCATTTGCGTATGAGAGAACGAAAAGCGTCTGTAAAATGCAAAATTTGTAAAATAATTTTCTCGAAGAATCTACAGCTAGAAATGTTCTACCGCCTAGATATTATCCATAGTTCTCAGAATGGAGGAAGACGATCGTATGGTGAGTAGTTTTCTTAATCATGTGTTGCATAGGAGAACAAGAAGCCTATTGCCAGAATTTCCTTTTAATAAATATCAAAAATATATTCGATTAAAGTTCATTTAAGCGTAAACTGGGGTGGTCCTCGTAGGCAGGAGGTGCATTTGTAGGCTCGTAGGAGCAGGTGCATGATGGTAAGCAGGGGCAGCTCGTAGGCAGGTGCATGATGGTAAGCAGGGGCAGGCTTGTAGGCATGTGTCATGAGAGGTAAGTCAGGGGCAGGGTTGTAAGCAGGCTTATACTCTGGTACTGCCTCACCCTCGTAGGCTGCTGACCTCGGCCACGTAGCCCGGAGTCTCCGTTGACAGTGTAGGCGACCTTCTGCAGACGACCACAGGAAGAGAACGTAGTAGGGAAACCCTGGGTTAGTTCATAAGCCATCACGAGCCTCTTGGTGACCAAAGTCGTTAACCGGAGTAGTCGTCCTTCACGGGGGAGCATAGTTAAAGTCATATATGTGGCTTTGGACCGTGGAAAAATAACATACAATATTAGAATGATACAACTGCAATTTTCATTCGTCGTAACATATCAGTCAATTTACAAACGTGTAGTTTTAATTACTGCTATTTATCAATTTATTTTCCAAAAATCCACAAACCTCGTAGTAGTAGGCTGAGGAGCATAGCCATAGGCTTGGTTTAGAAGGTGCAGATGCAGCAACGGCCACGAGGGCAAGGGCGACGACAGTCTAGAAAGAAATAATTTAAATTATTCAAGAGATACTTTCCTTTTTATGTACCGAAATATGTCGTGGTAAAGTGATTATGGAAACTTTCCCTTTTCGTTGAAGCTTAACTCCAGTCATTAAAGAGAGTTTATCCATGTTGATAATACTTCTTACCTTAGTGAACATGAAGTGGAGGTAGAAAAGTGTGATGCTCTGGTGTCAACCAAGTCCACTTTTTATACTGTAGTCCGCGAGTGTAGTAAACACGCCCCTTTCTGTCCTTATTTCCTTTCGTTATTAACCTTGAATTATAGCCATCATCTGCCTTTCCTTTAAAATGAACATTCTATTTAGAAAAAAAATGTTTTACTGTAATGTATAGTGGATTGAAAGAGGAATGGTGAGAATTCACATAATAGTGTTAAACTCAAATAAAATGAATATTATAATGCAAAAAGATCACTGAATATATAAAACCGGTTGAATTACTTGTGACTAGCTCTTTTATTATTATAAAAAAAAAATCATAGTAATCTATCATAAAGTTATCAAGTTTCTAAATTCTATATAATTATAAATAAATCTCATAATGCTTATCATAAAGTAGCTAAGTTTTTATACACTTTTCGGGTCCTTTTTGGGGGGACCGAAACCATACCGACTATTGGGTCAAAGGATGTATAATTCAGTGAAAGAAGTGATTATATTTACCTTCCCCCCCTAACTATGATTGGTTTTAATTTCCTTCTGATTAGAGCACTAGGATAACCTCTCCCTCTGTCTCTTAACTCTATACACACACATATAAAACACATAACATACATACATATAAATGTATGTATGATGTATATATACATACACAATTATTTAAATATATACACATATTTATACATATATGCTTTATGTACATACATATAAAGAGCATGTAGGTGTGTGTGCGTGTGCGTGTGTGTGTGTTTTGTTTGTTCTTGTGGTAACTGAAAGCAAACTTTCAATAGAAAGGCTCCTATTTTAACACTTAAACTGCGAAAAATTACAAGATACCCTAATACAACATTTAGTGAATGTTGAATAAAATTATCTGGTGATGAATAAAAACAATGGCTTTAGTGAGTGAATTGAATGTTGTGATATAGATGAGTTTTTTTCTTAACTTAAAGGGCCCATTTTTTTTTTTTAATTCCTGGCTCAATCATAACTATTCTAGGATCACGATTGGATTTTCAACCTGCCACTAACGTCGAGATTGCAAATCAGTAATAATAACAAAAGTAATAACGATGAGTGATGAAAATAATATTGTTAATATTAAAGTTAATTAGGATAAAAATAAAAAAATGTATAGTAATAATGATACCTAATAATGATGTAGCCACTGAAGTCGGCGTATATGTACTGCGTATGTGTGTTTGTATATGTACGCATGAATATATTGATACATGGGTGTATAAAAGCTTAGAATCAATTACTGTGGAGTGAGTGTCTATGCCCGTGTTCGTCTGTCCGTTAAAATTCAGAGATCGAGAATATCGGAGCGTTTCCACAAATAATTTGTCATACACGCAATGCACGGTCGAAGCTATGAAGAGACGAGGACAAGAAAGACAGTAGCCGGATTTACAGCTAGACTCAATATATCTGTAAATCTTAGCCGGATTAACATCTTCAGGGCAAAGATCGTGGTGTCTTGACCGAACAGATGGTACATATATGTACAGATTTTATGTACAAATCTGTGAATGTATGTATATGTCTTAGCGCCAGTCGTGCTCAGTAAGACTTGAAAATGAATTTCAGAATTATCAATTTGTTAATTGCAATAATTATTATTCAATTTTCAAGAATTGCTGTTCCTTCGGGCAACCGTGCGGGATGCTCATAATGCCCACTATTTGTAAAATGCTTCCAAAAATTATGTTTTTTTTCTTTGATTTAGATCCTACAACTAAGTATAATGCCATCTATTAAATGTATCCATGGTTCTGCTATGGAGAAAGTTGATCATATGCTATGTGGATTTTATCAACATTTCTTATCAAACAATGTGTGGGAGATAAAAAAGTTATTGCTAGAATTTCTGTTTAATAAATATCTTTTAAAAATATATTCGTTTAATTTTTAATTTTTTAGAGTTCTTCAAGCGTAGCTGGGTGGTCTCGTAGGTAGCGCGCAAGCTCGTAGGTAGGTGCAGGCTTGTAGGAAAGGGCGCAGGATGGTAAACAGGGGCAGGCTTGTAGGCAGGCTTATACTCGGGTACTGGGCCTCACCCTCGTAGCTGACCTCGCCACGTAGCCGGAGTCTCCGTTGACAGTATAGGCGACCTTCTGCAGACGACCGTCAGGAAGGAAGTTGGGGCGTAGTAGGAACCCTGGGTGTCATAGCCATCACGAGCCTCTTGGTGACCAAAGTCGTTACCGGAATAGTCGTCCTTCACAGCATAGTTGAAGTCATACTTGGCAGGGACCTGGAAAATATCATACAATATTAGAATAGTATAATATTAGATTTTCATTCGTAACGTATCAGTGATTTATGTGTATAGATATATTATCTTATCATCAATTAATTTTCCCAAATATCACAAACCTCGTAGGTAGGCTGAGGAGCATAGCCATAGGCTGGTTGAGAAGGTGCAGATGCAGCAACTGCCACGAGGGCAAGGGCGACGACAGTCTAGAAGAAATAATGTATATTATAAGATGCTTTATTGTTTCCTTCCTATTAAAGGTGACTCCAGTCATAAAAAAAGGAATTAGACAGGTTGATAATACTTCTAACCTTAGTGAACATGATGGAGGTAGGCGAAGTGTGATGCTCCGGTAATCAACCAAGTCCCTTTTATACTGTAGTCCGTGAGTAGAATAGACACGCCCCTTCCTTACTTCCGTGCGATACTTACCTTGAATTATAGCCATCATCTTCCTCTGCATAAATGAACATTTGATGATGAAAATGGTTGCTATAATATAACGTAGGTTTGTTATATGCAATCATTAGACTGAAGGGGTATGCTGACGTTCATCAATTTGTGTAAAGTTCTGAGTAACTGAGGTTACTCAATACGCAAAACGAGTTGCGATGAATATAAGTCACTTTTGTACTGTGCGCTCACACGAGGGTAGTAGACCACCGCCACTCCTTATTCCCGTGAGGGATACATTTACCTGTGAATTATAAACCATCATCTTCTTTTCAATAACTGAGGAATTCTGATAAAGGAAGTTTCTATAGATAGCGCTAAGTGTTGTTACATGTAATCATTAGACTGAAGGGGTATGCTGAAGTTCATCAAATAGTGTAAAGTTCTGAGTAACTGAGGTTAACAATAAAAAACGAGTTGCTGAATATAAGTCACTTTTGTACTGTGGTCCACGAGTGTAGTAACACGCCCCTCCTTACTTCCAGAGACATTTACCTTGAATTATAACCATCATCTTCTTTTCCATAACTGAGAATTCTGATAAAGGAAACGTTTACTATAGCATAGCGTAAGTTTGTTACATGTAATCATTAGATTAAAGGGGGATGCTGAAGTTCATCAAATAGTGTAAAATTCTGAGTAACTGAGGTTACAATACACAACGAGTTGCTGAATATATTAAATCAGTTTAACTGCTTGTTATTAACTCTATTATTGTATAACCAGCTTAGCAATCTAATCATTAATTGAATTCATAATGTTTAATATAAAGTGATTAAGATTTTTTCCTATAATTTTCGGAACTATAATCGCGGCCAAGAATGTAATATCCAATGAAAAGTGGTAAGCGATATTTTCCCCCTTTCGGATTATATCACAATATTGTACACACACACACACACACACACACACACACACACACATATATATATATATATATATATATATATATATATATATATATATATATATATATATATATATATACTGTATATAGGTATATATAGGATATATGTATAATGCTTCTAAAAGATATTATGTTCTTCGATTAAAACTCCCACTTGTTGGTATATACTACCACCCAAATGTATCCATAGTTCCCATATGGAGGAAGTCTATCATATACTGTGTAGATTTCTTAATTATGTGCGCAGGGAAAACAAAAATGTTTTTTTTTTTCTAGAAATTCCTTTTAATAAATATCTA
>NW_028234404.1:39206019-39213519 GCF_977035675.1 Penaeus japonicus | reverse complement strand
ACAATTACGAGTAAAGAACAATAATGACAACCACAAAGGTAGGAACAGCGATGGTAAAAGAGTCTGATATTTAATATTTTCAGTAGTAAAGAAAAGAAAGTGAAAATATAGTGAAACATTCACGATACAGATTTAATTCTGTAGCTTCCCGAACAATCCCGTTTTCAGTCACCGTCCGACCCATTTGAATGTACCTAAACAGCTCAATCATAAGTGACGAAAAGCCACTCCGTTAATACGTATGCAAATACGCAAATTTAACTTGCCTGAATAACTTCATGCAAATCCTTGTGCCTTTTCCATTTCGTTGACATTGAATTTATGATGATTTGGTCATTAATGGCTCTGTAGAAAGGTATCCTTTGCCCAGTTTGATATGCATTAACTACATATTTTCTCATAAATTTTGATGCATCATCTTCGAAACACACACACACACAAATTTACATATATTGACGCATAAAGAGACGAAATTGAGCATACACGCACATATAAACACACACAGAAACACAGACACGTTCACACACATAAACAATCACACATCCGAACACCTACTTGTTCACAAAATAATGTTTTACCTTGCTGACCAAATGATTTTTGTCCCAGTTACCTAGTTAATTAGTAGCATGCAGAGTATTTTTATCCGCTAATTTGACAATATTTGTGTCAACTTTGCTGTGCGACTTATGCATGGCCAATTGATTCTAGGCTTTCAATTAAATATTTAGTTTTTGTTTAATAAATATTCCTTAATGCCTTCAAACAATGTTAAAGGGCAGGTTCGTAGATGGGAGTAAATATGTAAGTAGAGATGAGTTCGTTAAGAACATAGATGATAAATGAATGATGACATTTAGCCAAGTTATGCATACATTATTTGGGTTATGAAAGCAAAGAAATGTATTATGATAGAATTCTTTATTCAATAAATATTTGCAATAGATATATTCATATCTGTTTCATTTAGGCATAAGTAGGGGCAGGTTCGTAGGCAGGAGCAGGCTTGTAAGCAGGAGCAGGCTTGTAAGCAGGGGCAGGCTTGTAAGCAGGAGCAGGCTTGTAAGCAGGGGCAGGCTTGTATTCAGGATACTGGGCCTCACCCTCGTAGCTGACCTCAGCAACGAAACCAGAGTCGCCGTTGACAGTGTAGGCGACCTTCTGCAGACGACCGTCGGGAAGGAGGACGTAGTAGGAACCCTGGGTGTTGTAGCCATCACGGGCCTCCTGGTGACCGAAGTCGTTTCCGGAGTAGTCGTCTTTGACAGCGTAGTTGAAGTCGTACTTAGCAGGAGCCTGAAAAAAAATGTAAAGTTAGTTTGTAACGGAATTAATCAACAATGGGACCTTAATTAGCAAGGTATAAGTGGAAAATCTTTAAAATGTAAGAGTTTGCTTACGTCATAAGTTGCCGGAGGAGCATAATCGTAGGAAGGCTGTGAAGGAGCAGCCAAGGAGACGGCCACGAGGGCGAGAGCAACGATGGTCTGAAATACAAGAGGAAATGTTTAATGTGCAAGGCGTAAGTACAGATAAATAGGGATATAATAAGGTTTAATATTAAGAGAACAAAACATAAAGAGTGTTATCAAAAGAAATATAGAGAGACAGAATATTACCAACAGAGTTGAATCTTTTAAGAAGAAACAGACACAGTAAACTTGATTCGTACCTTAGCAAACATGTTGAAAGTAGATGTAGATCAGAAGTGATGCATCGGACATCGCGCTGTCTCCTTTTATACAGTGTCTCAGAAGCACACCTTAGCCCCTCCCATTTTCACTGTCCAGCCAACCCTCACCTTGGCGAGGGCGAAAGTAAATAGTATATACTCTTATTAGCTCTGTATGAAGATTTTTTTTTTCCGGATATTTTCCGGATATTAATTCCCAATTTTATGATAAACTGTTGATGAATTATATGTGAGTACTTTTATCAGTTATAAAGAAAACTAAAAGCAAATTCATCACAAAATTATTACACACATACTATCTGTGTGTATGTGTGCGTGTGTGTGCCTGTGTTTGTGTATATATATGTATATAAATACATATATATATATATATTCATATGTATATATATATGTATATATATATATATATATATATATATCCATAATTGTATTTTATGTAAACACACACACGAATTCACACACATCTGCTTATATATATATATATATATATTATATATATATATATATATATATATATATATATATATATGTATATATATATATATATATATATATATATATATTATATAATATATATATATATATATATATATATATATAGAGAGAGAGAGAGAGAGAGAGAGGCATATTATGTATGAATATATTTATATATATGTATATACATACATATATAAATACACACACACATATATATGTATACATATCAGTCAATGACTGTTTATATATATATATATATATATATATATATATATATATGTATATATATATATACATATATATATATATATATTAGTATATATATATTTATATATATACATATATACAGGTACACACACACACATACATACACACACACACACACACACACACACACACACACACACACACACACACACACACACACACACACACACACACACACACACACACACATATATATAAGTACATGTGGATGTTTTAAATGTACATTTTAAATATATGTACATACAGATATTTACTACTGTGGAAATATATATGTATGCAAATATATATACATATATATACAAATATTTACCTCCCTGACCGGGACTCGAACCCGCGCCGTAAGATCGACAGGCACGGTTGATACCGCTCGGCTACACGACCCGTAAAAGAGTTGTTCAACCAGACGCCTTATGAGATGTCATGGACATTACCTATGTGTTCTTGTCAGAACAGTGATAGTGAATTTTTACGAACATCTCCCACGGGCACTCGGCAGCCACGGAATCACAAATTCAAGTCCCAAATCAAGTTACCAAGGTTATTTGTGTGAGAAGATGGTAGAATGCAGTAACGCATTTTAATATATACAAATATTTACCTCCCTGACCGGGACTCGAACCCGCGCCGTAAGATCGACAGGCACGGTTGATACCGCTCGGCTACACGACCCGTAAAAGAGATGTTCAACCAGACGCCTTATGAGATGTCATGGACATTACCTATGTGTTCATGTCAGAACAGAGATAGCGAATTTTTACGAACATCTCCCACGGGCACTCGGCAGCCACGAAATCACAAATTCAAGTCCCAAATCAAGTTACTAAGGTTATATGTGTGAGAAGATGGTAGAATGCAGTAATGCATTTTAATATATACAAATATTTACCTCCCTGACCGGGACTCGAACCCGCGCCGTAAGATCGACAGGCACGGTTGATACCCTCGGCTACACGACCCGTAAAAGAGATGTTCAACCAGACGCCTTATGAGATGTCATGGACATTACCTATGTGTTCTTGTCAGGACAGTGATAGCGAATTTTTACGAACATCTCCCACGGGCACTCGGCAGCCACGAAATCACAAATTCAAGTCCCAAATCAAGTTACCAAGGTTATATGTGTGAGAAGATGGTAGAATGCAGTAAAGCATTTTAATATATACAAATATTTACCTCCCTGACCTGTATATATTAAAATGCGTTACTGCATTCTACCATCTTCTCACACATATAACCATGGTAACTTGATTTGGGACTTGAATTTGTGATTCCGTGGCTGCCGAGTGCCCGTGGGAGATGTTCGTTAAAATTCGCTATCACTGTTTTGTAAGTAGTATATATATTTTTTTTCATGAAGGAAGGTGAAAAGATAGTATAAAATTTCCGCTACAGATTAAATTCCGTAGCAATCATACCCACACTTCCCAAAAACACCGACCCATTCCTTAGTATGAGTGTACCTAAGTAGCTAAATTATCACTGACGGAAAATCACTTGAGATGCATTAAAATGGCATTTCCTCATTAATTTCGATATGTCATTTTGAACACAAACACACCTTATCATATGTAGACGCAGACACAGACATATTCATGATGGATAGCATACCTGATTAAACAGACAATTATAAACAAACACGCACACATAAAAACACACACAATCACGCATTCGAACGCCTGTGTGTTCGGATAGTACTGGCTTACCGTGCTGACCAAATGGTTCCTGTTGTAAGATATCTAATTAATCAGTAGAATGCAGCAGAATATTCTTATCTGCAAATTTAGCAATATTTGGACTTTAGTGTGCGACATATGCGTCCAATTGTTTTTAGATATTTAGATTTTTGTTTAATAAATATTCTTCACACATAATGCTAACGTAAGGGCAGGTTCGTAAGAAGGAATAAGCATATAGGTAGAGATGAGTTTGTGGAGAGCAGGTTTAAATAGCTAAATAAGGGATGATGACATTTAAGCAAATTATACATACATTGTTTGGGTCATCTTAATAAAGAAATATATCGTAGTAGAATTCTTTATTCAATAAATAATTTCCATAAATCTATTCATATCTTATTCATTTAGGCATAAGTTCGTAGGCAGAGGCAGGCTTGTAAGCGGGAACAGGTTTGTATTCGGGATACTGGGCCTCACCCTCGTAGCTGACCTCAGCAACGAAACCAGAGTCGCCGTTGATAGTGTAGGCGACCTTCTGCAGGAGGACGTAGTAGGAACCCTAATATATATATATATATATATTTACACACACAAATATATATATATATATATATATATATATATATATATATATATATATATGCATCTATATATTCACATAAATATGTATATATATGGATATATGTATATACGTATATTCTTACTCTTTTATTCTGCAATCTCTCTTTCTTTATATATGTACATATATGTGCATCTACACGATACACACATGTCACCCCCATATATATGCATTTATGTATCTACATATGTACGTATATATATATATACATATATATATATATATATATATATATATATGCATATGTATATACAAATATATATATATATAAACATATATATGTATATATATATATATATATACGTATATATATATATATATATATATATATATATATATATATATATATATATATATATATATATATATATATATATATATATATATATATATATATATATATATATATATATATATATATATATATAAACATATATATGTATATATATGTATATCTGTATGTATATGTATATATATACATATAGAAAGATATATACGTACACACATACACATATAGAGAACGATCATGCCCTGTATGATGATATTCCGATTGGGGTATAAGGCTTAACTAGCCAAAACTCATTTCCGTCTTCTGATCCGTTATCCATGACTATATAAAGAAATAAGTAATATAATAAGAAATATACACCCCGTATTTATTTCTGTTAAAAATTATGTAAAAGGGTCTTTGATGATAACATAATATGCATGTATATATACACACATATATGAATACACACACACACACACACACACACAGACGCACAGACACTTACGCACGTATATATATGTATATATACACACACACACATATAATATATATATATATATATATATATATATATATATATATGTATATATATATAGATAGATAGATAGATAGATAGATAGATAGATAAATATATGCATGTATTCATACATTCTTAAACACACACACACACACACACAAGCGAGAGAGAGAGAGGGAGAGAGAGAGAGAGAGACTAAAAAGAGCAGCTAACATACACATTGTAATATAAAATGTAAAGTACAAAGGCAGAGGAAAACAATTTTAATAGAAACCTGAAAGAGAAGAAGAGTGAAACGTTAGAATTAGCTTACATGTCTCAAACCTCCTGTGCACACCTGTCATCCACTCCGGCGACAACATCCCGTCCGACCTTTACTTTAGTGTGCGTGAATTTAATTAGTTTACTTTACTTTACGGAAAAGGAATTCAGTTTGTTTTATTCTATCGGCTTTCAATGTTTCTTTTTCCACTTTAAAAACACACATGTACGAAGACACTCACCCACAGACGTAGACACACACACAAACACACACACACACACACACACACATATATATATATATGTGTGTGTGTGTGTGTGTTTGTGTGTGTCTACGCCTGAGTGTATGTATATATGTGTATAAACACACACAGAAACACATACACATACACACACATACACACACACACACACACACACACACACATATATATATATATACATACATATATATATATATATATATATATATATATATATATATATATATATATATATATGTGTGTGTGTGTGTGTGTGTGTGGATGTATGTATATATATATGTATATATATATTAATCTGTATATTAATTTACTTACTTATCTATTTGTATAGAAACATGTGTATATGCATATAAATATATATATTGTATATATAACTATATATATATATATATATATATATATATATATATATATATATATATGTATGTATTTACATATACATATATAAATATATATTTACATATATATAAATATACATATATATATATATATATATATATATATATGTATTTACATATATATATATATACATATATATAAATATATATATATTTTTTTTTCTGTAAATATGATAATATTATTACTTCGTTTTGTGACATATGCATGTCAATTGTTTCTAGGTTGACAATCAAATGTATAGATTTTTGTTTAAGAAAATATTCCTTAATACTTTTAAACTTAGGGTAGATTCGTAGGTAGGAAATAAATATGTAGGTAGAGATGAGTTCACGGGGATTAGGGTTGTAATGTTTAGATAATCAAAAGATGATAACAATTAGCCAAGTTATACATACATTATTTGGATTATCATAGCAATGAAATATGTATTGTGATATGATTCTTTATTCAATAAATAATTGCCATAAATCTATTCATATTTGCTCCATTTACGCATAAGTAGGAGCAGGTTCGTAGGCAGGGACAGGCTTGTAAGCAGGAGCAGGTTTGTACTCGGGGTATTTGGCCTCACCCTCGTAGCTGACCTCAGCCACGTAGCCAGAGTCGCCGTTGACAGTGTAGGCGACCTTCTGCAGACGACCGTCGGGAAGGAGGACGTAGTAGGAACCCTGGGTGTTGTAACCGTCACGGGCCTCCTGGTGACCGAAGTCGTTTCCGGAGTAGTCGTCTTTGACAGCGTAGTTGAAGTCGTACTTAGCAGGAGCCTGAGAAATTGTAAAGTTAGTTGGTATCTACTTAATCAGTAATGGTATCTTTCTGAGCTAGGTATGAGTAAAAAATTCCAGAATGTAGGAGTTTATTTACGTTATAGGTTGCCGAAGCCTAAAATAGATAAATTAGTATGTTACAGAAATAATCAATCACGAACCATAAATGAAGCCAGTATAAGTAGATTCCTAAAAATGTCATAGTTTACTTACGTCATAGGAAGCCGGAGGAGCGTATCCGTAGGAAGACTGAGAAGGAGCAGCCAAGGAGACAGCCACAAGGGCGAGAGCGA
>NW_028234404.1:39188519-39203519 GCF_977035675.1 Penaeus japonicus | reverse complement strand
ATTTCATAATCTAACTTTAATCAGGGTTAAAATCACGGGGCTTCTGATGACTTAAATAATTCCCATAGTCATCAGCGTTGTTAAATTCGTACTCAGCAGAATCACAGAGTCCTGTACAGCTAGTAGATGGTAGAAATGAACAATAATGATATTTATGTTCGGCAGTATATAGAAAAAATAATTTGTCCAAAGGGGTTCTCTTTCCGCCTGTTGGAAGATAGCATCTATAATACAGTTACGAGTAAAGAACAATAATGACAACAACAAAGGTAGGAACAGCGATGGTAAAAGAGTCTGATATTTGATATTTTCAGTAGTAAAGAAAAGAAAGTGAAAATATAGTGAAACATTCACGATACAGATTTAAATCTGTAGCTTCCCGACCAATCCCGTTTTCAGTCACCGTCCGACCCATTTGAATGTACCTAAACAGCTCAATCATAAGTGACGAGAAATCACTCCGTTAATACGTATACACACACGCAAACGAATACATTGTCTATTCATGATGCATATTTGTCAAACATTGTAACTGACCAAACCATGGACCGCCACGGACCCGCGTAAATTCGTACGCACTAACAAAATTTAACTTGCCTGAATAACTTCATGCAAATCCTTGTGCCTTTTCCATTTCGATGACATTGAATTTATGATGATTTGGTCAGTAATGGCTCTGTACAAAGGTATCCTTTGCCCAGTTTGATATGCATTAACTTCATATTTTCTCATAAATTTTGATGCATCATCTTCGAACTACACACACACAAATTTACATTTATTGACGCATAAAGAGACCAAATTTGAGCATACACGCACACATAAACACACACAGAAACACACACACATATTCACACACATAAACAATCACACATCCGAACGCCTACGTGTTCACAAAATAATGTCTTACCTTTCTGACCAAATGATTTTTGTCCCAGTTACCTAGTTAATTAGTAGTATGCAGAGTATTTTTATCCGCTAATTTGACAATATTTGTGTCAACTCTGCTGTGCGACTTATGCATAGCCAATTGATTCTAGGCTTTCAATTAAATATTTAGTTTTTGTTTAATAAATATTACTTAAATCCTTCAAACAATGTTAAAGGGAGGGCAGGTTCGTAGATGGGAGTAAATATGTAAGTAATGATGAGTTCGTTTGGAACATAGATGATAAATGAATGATGACATTTAGCCAAGTTATGCATAAATTATTTGGGTTATGAAAGCAAAGAAATGTATTATGATAGAATTCTTTATTCAATAAATATTTGCAATAGATATATTCATATCTGTTTCATTTAGGCATAAGTAGGGGCAGGTTCGTAGGCAGGAGCAGGCTTGTAAGCAGGAGCAGGCTTGTAAGCAGGGGCAGGCTTGTAAGCAGGGGCAGGCTTGTAAGCAGGAGCAGGCTTGTATTCAGGATACTGGGCCTCACCCTCGTAGCTGACCTCAGCCACGTAGCCAGAGTCGCCGTTGACATTGTAGGTGACCTTCTGCAGACGACCGTCGGGAAGGAGGACGTAGTAGGAACCCTGGGTGTTGTAGCCGTCACGAGTCTCCTGGTGACCGAAGTCGTTTCCGGAATAGTCGTCTTTAACAGCGTAGTTGAAGTCGTACTTAGCAGGAGCCTGAAAAATTGTAAAGTTAGTTTTGGAACGGAATTAATAAAAAATAGGACCTTAATTAGCAAGGTATAAGTAGAAAATCTTTAAAATGTAAGAGTTTGCTTACGTCATAAGTTGCCGGAGGAGCATAATCGTAGGAAGGCTGTGAAGGAGCAGCCAAGGAAACGGCCACGAGGGCGAGAGCGACGATGGTCTGAAATACAAGACGAAATGTTTAATGTGCAAGGCGTAAGTACAGATAAATAGGGATATACTAAGGTTTAACTTTAAGAGAACAAAACATCAAGAGTGTTATCAAAAGAAATATGGAGAGACAGAATATTACCAACAGTGTTAAATCTTTTAAGAATAAACAAACGTACAGTAAACCTGATTCGTACCTTAGCAAACATGTTGAAAGTAGATGTAGATCAGATGTGATGCATCAGACATCGAGCCGTCTCCTTTTATACAGTGTCTCGGAAGCACACCTTAGCCCCTCCCATTTTCACTGTCCAGCCGACCCTCACCTTGGCGAGGGCGAAAGTAAGTAGTATCTGCTGTTATTACCTCTGTATGAAGGATATTTTCCCGGATATTTTCCCAGCTATTAATTCCCAGTTTCATGATAAGCTGTTGATGAATTGCATGATTGGTTACATTCCTCAGTTATAAAGAGTCTATAGAAGATAAAGAAAAACTAAAAACAAACTCTTTACATATTTACCACACACATCTCTCTGTCTCTCTCTCTCTCTCTCTCTCTCTCTCTCTCTATATATATATATATATATATATATATATATATATATATATATATATATTATATTATATATGTGTATGTCTGAGTGTGTGTGTGCACGTGTTTGCATATATATATGCATATATATATATATATATATATATATATATATATATATATATATATATACACACACATATATATATACATATATTTATGTATGTATATTTACAATCTATATATTTCTGTGTGCGCGCGTGTGTATATATATGTGCTAGAACACATACACAAACAAATATACACACAAGTATATAAGTACACACACACACACACACACACACACACATATATATATATCATCATCATCATCATCATCAGCCTGTATCAATCCACTGCAGGACGTAGGCCTCTCTCAATCTTTTCCAGTCATTCCGGTCTTGTGTCCTCTGATTCCAGTTTACTCCTGCGAATTTTGCTATTTCATCCCGCCATCTAGTCATTGGTCTTGCCCTGGGTCTCTTTGTGTCGTGTATTACCCATTCTGTTGTTTTCTTTGTCCACCTGTTGTCCTGTCTCCGATATATGTGTCCAGTCCACTGCCACTTTTTCCTTTTGATGGTCTTGAGTATATCCTCTACTTTTCTTTGCTGCCTGATCCATGTGGCCCTTTTCTTGTCTCTTAAGCTAACTCCTAGCATAAGCCTTTCCATTCCTCTTTGGGCGCTTACTAATTTCCTTTCGAGTGCCCTGGTCGTAGTCCATGTCTCTGATCCATATGTCATGACGGGGAGGACGCATTGGTCAAAAATCTTTCTCTTTAGACATAGTGGCAGACTACTTCGTAATATATTACTATGTTTACCGAAGGCACTCCAACCTAGCCTGATTCGCCGTTTTATCTCGGCTTCGCAGGATGTACTCGACTGAATGAGTTGCCCTAGGTATACATACTCGTTCACTGCTTCTAGTACCTCGCCTTGTATTTGTATTTGCTTAACTGGGGTTCGACTGTTGAACATGACTTTAGTCTTTTTCATGTTCATTTTAAGGCCAATCTTCAGACTTTCCTTATTTAAATCGCTTATTAATTGTTGTAGTTCATCTGCTGACTCACCGAAAAGAACAATGTCATCTGCAAATCTTAGATTGCTTAAGTGCTTATTCTCTATTTTAATCCCTCTCTCTTTCCAGTCTAACTTCTTGAATACTTCCTCTAAGTAGGCTGTAAATAGCTTCGGTGAGATGGTGTCGCCCTGCCTAACACCCTTTTTTATTGGTATTTTATTGGTTTCTGCGTGGATTTTGACGGTCGCTGTACCATCTCTATATATATCCTCTAATAATCTGCAGTATATTTCCTCTACTCCTTGTTTACGAATTGCATCCAGTACTGCAGATATCTGTACCGAGTCGAATGCCTTTTCATAATCTACGAATGCCATACACAGGGGCTTCCTATATTCGTTTGTTTTCTCTCTTATTTGAGCTAGTGTGTGGATATGGTCTGTAGTTGAGAATCCACTGCGGAACCCTGCCTGTTCCCTGGGTTGTTTTGAATCTAATGTGTCGGTGGTACGGGCTATGATGATTTTTGTGAACAGTTTATAGATTACTGAGAGGAGGGTTATAGGTCGGTAATTCTTTAAGTCTTTTGTGTCTCCCTTTTTGTGTATTAGAATTATTATTGCGTTTTTCCAGGCCTTCGGAATTTTACCGACGTCTAGACATCTGTTATAAAGACTGGCCAGTTTTACTGCCGCAATCTCTCCTGCGTCTTGAATAAGATCTACACTAATGCCGTCTTCTCCTGGTGTTTTTCCTCTTTTCATGCTTTTTAGTGCCCTATTTACTTCATCTACCGTGATGTTTGGAACATCTCCAATTGTTGTGTTTGTCTCCGTATGTGGTTGGTCGTTTGAGTGGTATAGATTGCGATAGAAGTCTTCTATTACTTTGATAATTTCATTTTTATTGTATGTCGCCTCTCCGTTGGGTTTCTTTACTGCATACATTTGGTTTTTCCCTATTCCGAGCCTCCTCTTTGTTGCCTTAAGGCTGGTGCCGGCAAGCAGAGCTTCGTTTATTTTTCGTATGTTAAATTTGCGTACATCCTCTTTCTTCTTCTTGTTTATCGTCTTAGTCAGCTCTGTTGATTCTATCTTGTCTCTGATTGATGTTATTTTCATTTCCCTACTCTGTTTCATAAGCTCTTTCGTCTCTACCGAAAGCTTACTGAACCTTTCTTTTCCGTATTTACCCCCTATTTCAAGTGCAGCTTCCGTTAATATCTCACTGAATTGGTCGTTCATTTGGTCTATGTCAAGATCTTCGAGAGCTGAGTATTTGTTTCGGATGTTGATACTGAATTCCGTCGCCCTATTCTTGATGTTGGTTAGATTAGCGACAGGCTTTTGTATGAGCTTGTTTCGTTCCCTTCTTAGCTGTAACTTAACTCTACTCCTGACCAGTCTATGGTCGCTACCGACATTTACTTTATTGATAACGGTTACGTCTTGTACGGTGTCACGCCTATTGGTGATTATGAAGTCAATTTCGTTTTTAATGCCGGATGGTGATTTCCATGTCCATTTCTTCCCGGGTCTCTTTTCGAAGAATGTATTCATAATTTTAAGGGATCGAGCTCCGGCGAATTCTATCAACCTTTGCCCTCTCTCATTTCTGGTGCCTATTCCATGTTTCCCAACCGATATTTCTCCATCTTCCCTTATTCCTATCTTGGCATTAAAATCCCCCATAATCACGGTAAAATGGGTTTTTGCTCTATCGGTAGCTGCTTGCACATCTTCATAGAACCTCTCTATCTCCTCATCACTATGACTGCTGGTAAGAGTGTACACTTGGATAATTTTTAGGATATATCTGTTGTTTAGTTTCAGTATTACAGAAACCACTCTTTCGCTCACACTATAGAATTCCCTAACATTCTTTTCAAGTCGCTTGTGAACTAAGAAACCTACTCCTGATTCTTGTTTGCTATCCAAGGGTTTACCTCGCCAGTATGATAAGTGCCCATCATTTAGTAATTTCTGCTCTTCGCCTAGTCTCCTAACTTTAGAAAGTCCTACAATATCCCATTTAATAAATGAAAGTTCCTCAAGCAGTGTCAGAAGATCAGATTCAGTTCTCATGGTCCTTACATTGTATGTGCATAAGTACATCATCTTTAGGCAGCCTGGGTCTAACCAGAGATTCTTAGCGCCCTCTGCTCCGGAGCGATCCTGATCGCCGCCGTGACCATGTATATATATATATATATATATATATATATATATATATATATATATATATATATATATATATATATATATCAAGTAGTCTATATAAATAAAAACACACACACACACACACACCCACTCACACACAGACACACACACACACACACACACACACACACACACACACACACACACACACATATATATATATATATATATATATATATATATATATATATACATAAATATACATATATACATATATATATATATATATACATATATACATATATATATATGCATATACACTTATACATATATATATATATATATATATATATATATATATATATATATATATATATATATATATATATATCCACACGCATATTTACATATATATGCATATACATACATACATACATACATACATATATATATATATATATATATATATATATATATATATATATATATAAGCATATATACATGCATATACATATATATGTGTGTGTATATATACATATATATATATATATATATATATATATATATATATATATATATATATATATATAGAGAGAGAGAGAGAGAGAGAGAGAGAGAGAGATAGATAGATAGATAGATAGATAGATAGATAGATAGATAGATAGATAGATTAGATATATATATATATATATATATATATATATATATATATATATATATATACATATATATGTACAGACACACACATTTACATTTATATATATATATATATATATAAATATATATATATATATGTATATATATATATATATATATATATATATATATATATATATATTTATATGTATGTATTATTATCATTGTTATTATTATTACATAAGGGTTGGTAAAACCCACGATTTAATCAACCCACCTCGACTCCCAGGTGTACAAAACAGAATGACATCATGAAGGACGTGTTAACCCATCTCCCGACACCATCTCGCGGTCGTTAGGCAAGCTGTGTAAATTCCTGTGCGCGGGATCGATTCCAACCAAAAGTAATATCGAAATCTTGTCATAGAATTCTTTCTATATGTTAAACTCAGGACCGCAGAGCAGAGATCGTTGTCATCCTACTTGATATATGTATATATATATATATATATATATATATATATATATATATATATATATATATATATATATATATATACTGTATGCATGTATATACATATATGTATATATATATACATATACATATATATATATATATATATATATATATATATATATATATATATATATATATACATACACACACACACACACATGGCTTATGGGTATGTGTGCATGTATGATACATGTAATATCTCCAGATATCAGGTGAATGTCATTTAGATTAATTATTCCTACAGTGGCACCTTTATCCAGATATGTCTTTAAGAGCTAGATTACGTATGATCAGTTTTTGTTAGCATAATTCTAAAGAAGAAAATATCAGCTTCATGAATATGGTAGTTGCATGAATATATAGTTCTCTATATAATGATTTCAGTGAAGTTAATGCTGTGTTTTTGTAAACTACTTGCACATATGTTATACCAAACTGTTTCGGCAATCACAGATATTTAGCATCACTGCAGTTCCCTCAATTCTGATCTGATTAAATGCCGACGTATAAGAGTAACTATTTCTAATTGAGAGGAATTAAGGGTGTGGGATAAAGTACTATTATAAATCTTTAACCGAATTATAAGGAATTAAAATATTGTCAGTGTGCGTTACATGGACGTCGGTTTTGGCCTCATGTCAAAGATAGGATGTTTCGGTAATTTCTGACTATTAAGGGCAATAAAAATACATATTAATGAGGGTAGATTTTTCGTTTACTATATATTCACCTCAAATTTATTCACATATGTTTTAATTAGGCATAGATAAGGACGGGTTCCTAGGCAGGAGCAGGCTTGTACTCAGGTCACTGGGCCTGACCCTCGTAGCTGACCTCAGCCACGTAGCCAGAGTCGCCGTTGACAGTGTAGGCGACCTTCTACAGACGACCATCAGGGAACAGGACGTAGTAGGCACCTTGGGTATCGTAACCGTCATGGGTTTCCTGGTGACCGAAGTCGTTTTCCAACATAGACATGTCCAATTGTTTCTAGATTGACAATTAAATGGACAGATTTTTGTTTAAGAAATATTCCTTAATATTTTTAAACTTAATACCAAAGTGAGGGTAGATTCGCAGTTAGGAGTAAGCATAAAGGTTGAAATGAGTTCGTGGGGAGTAGGTTTGTAATGATTAGATAATCAAAAGATAATAACCTTTCGCTAAGTTACAAGTGCATCATTTGGGTTATCATAGTAAAGAAATGGATTATGATGGAATTCTTTATTCAATAAATAATTGCCATAAATCTATCCATATCTTATTCATTTAGGCATAAGTAGGAGCAGGTTCGTAGGCAGGGGCAGGCTTGTATGCAGGGGCGGGCTTGTAGGCAGGGGCGGGCTTGTAAGCAGGAGCAGGTTTGTATTCAGGATACTGGGCCTCACCCTCGTAGCTGACCTCAGCAACGAAACCAGAGTCGCCGTTGACAGTGTAGGCGACCTTCTGCAGACGACCGTCGGGAAGGAGGACGTAGTAGGAACCCTGGGTGTTGTAGCCGTCACGAGTCTCCTGGTGACCGAAGTCGTTTCCGGAGTAGTCGTCTTTGACAGCGTAGTTGAAGTCGTACTTAGCAGGAGCCTGAAAAATTGTGAAGTTAGTTTGTAACTAAATTAATGAACAATGGTACCTTAATTGGGAAAGTATAAGTAGAATATAATCAGAATGTAAGAGTTTGCTTACGTCATAAGTTGCCGGAGGAGCATAATCGTAGGAAGGCTGTGAAGGAGCAGCCAAGGAGACGGCCACGAGGGCGAGAGCGACGACGGTCTGAAATACGTGACAGTATGTTAAATATGTAAGTTTATATATATATATATAAATATATAAATAGATATATACTTAAGTATGAATATAACGAGGACGAGAAATGAAGAGTGCGATTGAAAAAGATATAGATAGAAACTGAAACCATTTTAGGTTGATATTTTCAAGAAGAGTATTTGTATAATGCTGTTATTTAAACGTGAATCGAACCTTAGCAAACATGTTGAAAGTAGATGTAGATCAGATGTGATGCATCAGACATCGAGCCGTCTCCTTTTATACAGTGTCTCAGAAGCACACCTTAGCCCCGCCCATTTTCACTGTCCAGCCAACCCTCACCTTGGCGAGGGCGAAAGTAAATAGTATATACTCTTATTAGCTCTGTATGAAGATTTTTTTTTCCGGATAATTTCCGGATATTAATTCCCAATTTTATGATGAACTGTTGGTGAATTATATGTGAGTACTTTTCTCAGTTATAAAGAAAATTATAAATAAATTCATCACAAAATTATTACACACATACTATCTGTGTGTATGTGTGCGTGTGTGTGCCTATGTTTGTGTATCTATATGTATATATATACATATATATATTCATATGTATATATATGTATATATATATGTATATATATACATATATATATTCATATGTATATATATGTATATATATATGTATATATATACATATATATATATATATGTATATATATATATATATAAGTACATATGGATGTTTATAAATGTACATTTTAAATATATGTACACACAAATATTTACTAATGTGGAAATATATATGTATGCAAATATATATACATATATATATATACATATAAATAAATATATATACATATATATATATATATATATATATATATATATATATATATATATATATACATATATNCACATGAATAGATAAATCCGTACATGTATATACAAAAGAGAAAAAGAACAAGAGATACAATGAAAAGTAATATATATATATATATATATATATATATATATATATATATATTTTTTTTTTTTTTTTTTTTTTTTTTTTTTTTTTTTTTTTTTTTTTTTTTTTTCATGAAGGAAGGTGAAAAGATAGTGTAAAATTTCCGCTACAGATTAAATTCCGTAGCAATCATACACACACTTCCAAAAAATACCGACCCATACCTTAGTAAGAGTGTGCCTAAGTAGCTTAATGATCACTGACGGAAAATCACTCGAGATGCATTAAATTGGCATTTCCACATTAATTTCGATATGTCATCTTGAACACAAACACACCTTTTCATATGTAGACGCAGAGACAGACACATACATAATGGATAACATACCTGATTAAACAGACAATTATGAACAAACACGCATACATAAACACACACACAATCACGCATTCGAACGCCTGTGTGTTCGGATAGTACTGGCTTACCGTGCTGACCAAATGGTTCCTATTGTAAGATACCTAATTAATCAGTAGAATGCAGCAGAATATTCTTATCTGCAAATTTAGCAATATTTGGACTTTAGTGTGCGTCCAATTGTTTATAGATATTTAGATTTTTGTTTAATAAATATTCTTCACACATAATGCTAACGTAAGGGCAGGTTCGTAAGAAGGAATAAGCATATAGGTAGAGATGAGTTTGTGGAGAGCAAATTTGAATAGCTAAATTATACATACATTGTTTGGGTCATCTTAATGAAGAAATATATCGTAGTAGAATTCTTTATTCAATAAATAATTGCCATAAATCTATCCATATCTTATTCATTTAGGCATAAGTTGGGGCAGGTTCGTAGGCAGGGGCAGACTTGTAAGCTGGGGCAGGCTTGTAAGCGGGAGCAGGTTTGTATTCAGGATACTGGGCCTCACCCTCGTAGCTGACCTCAGCAACGAAACCAGAGTCACCGTTGACAGTGTAGGCGATCTTCTGCAGACGACCATCGGGAAGGAGGACGAAGTAGGAACCCTGAGTGTTGTAGCCGTCACGAGTCTCCTGGTGACCGAAGTCGTTTCCGGAGTAGTCGTCTTTAACAGCGTAGTTGAAGTCGTACTTAGCAGGAGCCTGAAAAATTGTTAAGTTAGTTGGTATCTAATTAATCAGTAATGGTATCTTTCTGAGCTAGGTATGAGTAAAAAAAATCCAGAATGTAGGAGTTTACTTACGTCATAGGTTGCCGATGCCTAAAATAGATAAATTAGTATGTTACAGAAATAATCATTCACGAACCATAAATGAAGCCAGTATAAGTAGATTCCTAAAAATGTCATAGTTTACTTACGTCATAGGATGCCGGAGGAGCGTATCCGTAGGAAGACTGAGAAGGAGCAGCCAAGGAGACAGCCACAAGGGCGAGAGCGACGACGGTCTGAAATTGAAAACTGTTGAACTTTCGAATAGGTTTACAACCATACATCTATAACCCTACACACACATACATGATACAAATGTTAATAAATAAACATCTATATGTGAATGAGTATATACATACATATGTATATATATATATATACATACATACATATATATATATATATATATATATATATATATATATATATATATATATGAATAGAGAAACACATATATGTATATATATCATATATATTATATATATTGATATATACATAAATATGAATATATACATGCATATATATGTATATATATATGAACACACACACACATATACATAAATATATATATATATACATATATATATATATATATATATATATATATATATATATAAATATGTATATATATATATATGTATATATAGATAGATAGAAAGATAGATAGATAGATACACATACACATATACATTATATATGAATGAATAAATATATACATACATATATATATATATATATATATATATATATATATATATACACATATATATACTATTTGTATGTATGTATATGCATAATTGAATAGATATGGGTACGTAGATGAATAATCAAAAGTAAAGAGAGAGAGAGAACAAGTGATAAAAAGATGGACTTCAATAAATAATATCGAATATGAATGGAATTAGTGTCTTCGTACAATAATTCTATGATTTAAATCTAATTGATCCAAATGGAAAAAAACGGGAAAAAACGCACCTTCATGAACATGATGAAGATAGATGGAGATCGATTGAGAAGTATCGGAGGTGCCTTGCTTTTTATACGGCGTTACTCTCGTAAGCACACTCCAGCACCTCCCATTTCCTCTGTCCAGCCGGCTTTTACCTTGGCGAAGGCAAAAGTATCCTTTGATTATCTCAGAATACATTGTGAGTTTTATTTTCTGATATTGATAAAGGACTGGACTGACCATAGCAAGTATGAATATTATATATGAACACATTATAAAATTCCATGGATACCTAATGTTTATCACACTATAGATACGGTGCTATTCATCTTCCTACAGTAAAGGGATACACGCACACACAGACACACACACACACAAACAGAGAGACATGATTGCAGAGTAGATCGCTCTGCTTCTGTAATTAAACACACACGCAGATTATGTCAGTTGCAATTATAATTGCTATAAATGTCATAACAAAGACCAAAATAGGTTGAGTTAATAAAAGCATGGCACCATTCTCTCCTAGCACTAATAGGAAAAAAGTCCTCTGTCAAGTCTCTGCTAAACATTATTTCAACAGAATACCGACCTCCGGCAACCATCAGTTCAGTTCAGTTCAGAGAGATTTGCGAAGACTTCCCTTCGCCCTGGCTATATGCACAAGGCGGCCTGGCCTCTGTCAGCTGTAAGTGCTGACTCATATCACCATCATAACTGAATGCTTACCGTGGCGGTCGGATTGCCTGTAGGCGCTCCAGTTGCCAGGAGGCAATTCAGTTCAGTTCAGAGAGATTCGCGAAGACGGCGCTTCGCTCGGACTATATAGACGAGGCGAGTCCTGACTGATCAGATCATCATGACTGAATGTTTACCGCGGCGGTCGGATAACATCCTTTAGCTATTCAAACGCGCATTAACATGGGCACGCATGTGTACTCATGTATATATGTATCTTTCTCTGCCTCTTTCTCTTCCCCCCCCCCCTCTCTCTCTCTCTCTCTCTTTCTCTCTCTCTCTCTCTATATATATATATATATATAAATCTATATATACACATCTATGTATGTATGTATATATATATATATATATATATATATATATATATATACATACATACATACTCATGTATATATATATATGTATATGTATATATATATATATATATATATATATATACATACATACATATATATATATATATATATATATATATATATATATATATATATATATATATATATATATGTATATATGTATATATATACATACATACATACACATGTATATATATATATATATATATATATATATATATATATATATATATATATATATATTTTGGTATATATATGTATATATATATACATATATAAATATATATGTATAATATACATACATATATATATATATATATATATATATATATATATATATACATATATATACAGTACAACCATGTTCCTGCCTACAAACCTGCCTATGTTTACAAGCCTGCTCCTACCGATGTTTAAGTGAAACAAATATGAAGACTATGAAAACCTTTACCTTTTTATATAATTTAGCCGAATGGTATTTATCATTCAGGCATTTCTATTTTTATTAGATAGTAGCGAAACTTCATTTCTCCTATATCTCAAGAACAATTTTTATTTTATTTTGAAATAGTATTCAAGTGTTACCGGAATTTCACCGATTTTTTGTCTTAGTTTATCATTTTTTGGACGATGAAAACCGACTGTCATGATTATAATTCTAATGATACATACACACACAAAAGAAAGATTAATCAGAAGTTAAACAACAGAAAAATGCTCGATCAACTATTTCGAATTTCGTCCAAGCAACATATAAATCACGTTATGTATTGTTCACAGAATTCGAAAACGGCGGTAGACTTGTAAGTAGGAGATTATTTATACTATCTGGGCAACACCCTGGTAGCTGACCTCAGCCACGTAGTCAGAGTCGCAGTTAACAATGTAGAGTCAGACGACTGTTGGGAAGGAAGATGTAATAAGAAACCCTGGGTGATGTAGCCGTTGCGGTCATCCCTAAAGGCCGAAGTCGTTTTCGGTGTAGTTGTCTATAACGATTGAAGGTCGTATTCTAGTATGTAACATACTGAAATGATTGTTATAAAGAGGCATTTCATAATCTAACTTTAATCAGGGTCAAAATCACGGGGCTTCTGATGACTTAAATAGTTCCCATAGTCATCAGCATTGTTAAATTCGTACTCAGCAGAATCACAGAGTCCTAGTAGATGGTAAAATGAACAATAAAGATATTTATGTTCGTCAGTATATAGAAAAATTAATTTGCCCTAAGGGGTTCTCTTTCCGCCTGTTGGAAGATAACATCCATAATACAATTACGAGTAAAGAACAATAATGACAACCATTAAGGTAGGAACAGTGATGGTAAAAGAGTCTGATATTTGATATTTTCAGTAGCAAAGAAAAGAAAGTGAAAATATAGTGAAACATTCACGATACAGATTTAATTCTGTAGCTTCCCGACCAATCCTGTTTTCAGTCACCGTCCGACCCATTTGAATGTACCTAAACAGCTCAATCATAAGTGACGAAAAGCCACTCCGTTAATACCTATGCACATACGCAAACGAATACATTGTCTATTCATGATGCATATTTGTCAAACATTGTAACTGACCAAACCATGGACCGCCATGGACCCGCGTAAATTCGTACGCACTAACAAAATTTAACTTGCCTGAATAACTTCATGCAAATCCCTGTGCCTTTTCCATTTCGTTGACATTGAATTTATGATGATTTGGTCAGTAATGGCTCTGTAGAAAGGTATCCTTTGCCCAGTTTGATATGCATTAACTTCATATTTTCTCATAAATTTTGATGCATCAGCTTCGAAACACACACACACATTTACATTTACTGACGCATAAAGAGACCAAATTGAGCATACACTCACACATAAACACACACAGAAACACACACATATTCACACACATAAACAATCACACATCCGAACGCCTACTTGTTCACAAAATAATGTCTTACCTTGCTGACCAAATGATTTCTATCCCAGTTACCTAGTTAATTGGTAAAATGCAGAGTATTTTTATCCGCTAATTTGACAATATTTGTGTCAACTCTGCTGTGCGACTTATGCATAGCCAATTGATTCTAGGCTTTCAATTAAATATTTAGTTTTTGTTTAATAAATATTCCTTAATGCCTTCAAACATTGTTAAAGTGAGGGCAGGTTCGTAGATCGGAGTAAATATGTAAGTAGAGATTAGTTCGTTTGGACATTTAGTCAAGTTATACATAAATTATTTGGGTTATGAAAGCAAAGAAATGTATTATGATAGAATTCTTTATTCAATAAATATTTGCAATAGATATATTCATATCTGTTTCATTTAGGCATAAGTAGGGGCAGGTT
>NW_028234404.1:39173519-39181019 GCF_977035675.1 Penaeus japonicus | reverse complement strand
TAAACACGTGTATGTTGCCTCATGAAGAAATGAATTATATGTTTTTATTTTTTTCATTGCTCTTTGAATCTTCTTAATTTCTTGTCCTCTTTAAATATCTATCAGTCTCCGTATCCCACTTTTTATTTATGTTTAATTCTGTGCATATTTAACCCTTTCTCTCATATTTTAGACCATCGTCGCTCTCGCCCTCGTTGCCGTTTCCTTGACTGCTCCCTCACAGCCTACCTATGATTATGCTCCTCCGGCAACCTATGACGTAAGCAAACTCCTACATTCTGATTTTTTTTTCTTAAACCTAACTAATTAATGTATCATTGCTGATTATTTCCGTTACAAACTAATTTTACAATTTCTTAGGCTTCCGTTAAGTACGACTTAAACTATGCAGTCAAGGACGACTACTCTGGAGACGACTTCGGTCACAAGGAGGACCACGATGGTTACAACACCCTGGGATCCTATTACATCCTCCTTCCCGACGGTAGTTTGCAGAAGGTCACCAACACTGTCAACGGCGACTCTGGCTCCGTAGCTGAGGTCAGCTACGAGAATGAGGCCCAGTGACCTGAATACAAGCCTGCTCCTGCCCACAAGCCCGCCCCTGCATACAAGCCTGTCCCTGCCTACGAACCCGCCCCTACCTGTGCCTCAGTGAAGCAAACATGAATATATTTATGGTGGATATTTATTAAACGGAGAGTTTACCACTATTTATTTGTGCTTTCTAATATCCTGAATAGTGAGGAATTGCCATCACACCACTATACTCCTTTATAATTGAGCAAAAGACCATTACCAACATGTATTCTAACACACGAACAATATTGTAAAACACAAAAGAGACTCAAGTATCTAAACTCTAATACATACATACACACAAACTCGAACAACACTCATATATGTATGTGCGCATATGTATGTTTTTTTTTTGTGTGGTCCTATATAATTGTTTCAGATTATCATATACATTTTGAAAGTGATGTACATAGTATATACAGTGTCGGACTAATTTCTTAATACAGCTAAAAAATGGATCGAAGGAATATAGTACAGGCCATCATCGTACAATCATAGACTGCCTACGTTCGCCTTTGCCAAGGCTCCTGCTAAGTACGACTTCAACTACGCCGTTAAAGACGACTATTCCGGCAACGACTTTGGTCACCAGGAGGCCCGTGACGGTTACGATACCCAGGGTTCCTACTACGTCCTGCTCCCTGATGGTCGTCTGCAGAGAAAAGCAGAGAAGGTTTCTTTCCTTCTTGAAAGAAGGTCACCTACAATGTCAACGGCGACTCTGGCTCTCCCTGTATCTAGGCTCTACGGCTACGACGTGGCTGAGGTCAGAGCAGGTTCAGAGCTCGCAGCCAGAGCCACACTACCTATAAACTAAAGTATTCAGCTACGAGGGTCGAATGTTGGTGCATGAGTTTTTCGTTTTTGGAGGGGGTGTGTCTCAGCTACTTACCACCAGCTACCACGTCAGAGCTTACGAGTTTGTGAGTTGCAGCTAAGAGCCTCAAAGCTACAGCCCGCTACAACAGCAGCCTATAATATAGCTATCCTACTACAGCTACTCTACTAAGCTCTACTACGCAGCCAGCTAGTAGAGCCTCTACGAGGGTGAGGCCCAGTACCCCGAGTACAAGCCTGCTCCTTCATACAAGCCCACCCCTGCCTACAAGCCCACCCCTGCCTACAAGCCCGCCCCTGCCTACAAGCCCGCCCCTGCCTACAAACCCGCCCCTACCTATGCCTAAGTGAAACAAATTTGAATATATTTATGGTGAATATTTATTAAACGAAAAGATTACCGCCATTCATTTGTATTTTCTAATACCCTAATACCCTAAACCTCCATAATTGTGCAAAATACTATTATCGATGTGTTCCAACACCCACTAATAAGACCTATATAATTCGTTCAAAAATCGTTATTCAGTGCATTCTAAAATTTGTACTATCATAGCATATCTTTATCTCATATCTTCATTCTATTCAAAGCTAAGCTGCGAAGTAAAACACTCGGTGTTTCATTTAATACAAGGAAAGAACTTTAAGTCAAATTTTAATCAGATTGGAACCAATCAAAGTGCAGTGAGGCTCCGTGTCTTTAACGCAGAAACAGTTCGGTATCTAATATATTCAAGTAGAAAAATCAAAGCTTTAAGAAGAACTACATTCTGATTTTTCGAGATTATAAACAGCCTAATACTGATTGTTATCAGGAAATGTCTGATACTGGTCACAACAATCAATGATATGTAATACATTTCATGATAACGGTGAAACTGGAAGACAAATGTCTCTAAATAACATTTCACCAGCACTTTGTGAGTGTTGTATCTATCACATATGTACACACACACAAACATGAGGAAAAAAAAAAAAATAAATATATATATATATTTTTTTAATTCATACATATATACAAACGTACGTGTACACACACACACACAGACACATATATATATATATATATATATATATGTGTATATATATATATATATATACATATATTTGTATATGTCTATATATATATATATATATATATAGATATATAAAATTTATATAAAATATATATAAATAATAATATAAGAATAATTATAATACAATTTATATTAATAATAAATATAAATATTATTATATATATAATTAATATAATAATATTGTACATAATATTTTAAATATATAAATAATATTTATTAATATATATATATATATATATATATATATATATATACATATGACGCAAGCGTACGTGTAACACACACACACACACACACACACACACATCCTCCACACACGCCCCCCTCGACCGCTCTTATATATATATATATATATATATATATATATATATATATATATACATATACATATATATACATATATATGTTTGTATATTTCTATATACAGTATATGTATACACACACACACACATACAAACACACACACACACACACACACGCAGATATATATATATATATATATATATATATATATATATATATATATATATATATATATATACACACATGTATATAAACATGTGTGTGTATGTATATGTATAAATATATATATTATATATATATACATACCTATGCCTCAGTGAAGCAAATATGAATAGATTTATGGTGGATATTTATTTGTGCTTTCCAATATCCTATATAGTGAGGAATTGCCGTCATACCACTATACTCCTCTATAATTGGGCAAAAGACCATTACCACCATGTATTCTAACACACATTAACAAAATTTGAATTATCTATGATTCGATGTAGAATCTTTATCTAGGCAGTAGTTTCTCTCAGTTTCAAGTAAGTTGAAAAGAGAAAGACACCGAAAGCTACATTTTAAAGACAAGAAAATATATATTTCTAGAAAAGTTTATTATATGTCAGTCTTTAGAAAATGTTTATAGGTGCAGAGTCAGTTTGGTATATCATAAATGCTCCTTTCTACGAGCCCTTATTGATTATATTCAAATTTGGTCAAATTTGCGATGACAAAATCAAAATTCAAATCACTGTATATTTATACATTCATATAGATTGATAGATAAATAGATTGCTAGATAGATATATAGATAGATAGATAGATGGATAGATAGACAGATCGATACTGCGTCATTCGTTGTGATTGAATATACATACATATATATAAATATATACATAAATATATATACACTTGTATATGTGTGTGTGTATATATGTGTGTATATCATATTATATTATGTTATATAAATATATGTATATACATAAATATTTATATATACATATATATATATATATATAAATATATATATATTTATAAATAAATATATATATATATATATATATATATATATATATATATATATATATATATATATATGTGTGTGTGTGTGTGTGTGTGTGTGTGTGTGTGTGTGTTATATACAATATATTTGTATATATATAAATATTTATATATATATATATGTGTGTGTGTGTGTGTGTGTGTGTGTGTGTGTGTGTGTATGTGTGTTATATATATATATATATATATATATATATATATATATATATATATATATATATATATATATATATAAATGCATGAATTTTGAGGAACCCTATTAATGCGTGGGCAATTATTCAGAAAGCGGTGCTATATTTTGGAAAAGAAAAACAGTGGTTAATATATATACATTTTATATAGACAATATGTGCGTGTGCACATACACATTGTATTAATAAAGTGACTTTTCGCCAAGTCGCGATTTACAGGTTCGCTTAGTACAAGGGAAGAGTACACAAGGTACCGAATTTAAAACGTAAGGTTAAAGCATTTTTTCACTTTTCTTTATGACACTGCTATTCAGAATATCCAATTTTATCCCCCGTTATATCTGACCGTCTGTTTCATAGTTTCTTTTTTATGTTCAATTTTGCACTATGCTTCTCTCGCCCCTATAGCCGTCAATTTTGAAGCTCACTTGCAGTTTTCCACTGGCACTTCCCTCCAGCAGGTGTTAAGAGAACTACCTCAGATGTTAACAAAATTACTTTTCTGGAAACAGATTTAGTCACTGACAGATCCACGACTATATAATAAAATTCACTCTATTTTCGGTGTAGTTAAACTGTAAAGGGCTTTTTGTACTCTGTGGTAACTATTTCAATATGCCACGCTCTAAGAAACAAAAATATCCATTGAACGTTTTATGTTATTATCTATGTTACTAATCCAGTCTAAAATCTGTTTCTCCATTGGTCCGTTCAGACAAGTTTGACTTTAGAGGAGAGTGGATCGCTGGGATTCTTTATAGGCAATTTCAATTATAATTACTAGAATATTTATGTGCACAAATTAAGTTTAAATTATCACTATGAACATGACATCGCTCTCGCTTGTCACCGACAAGAAAGAAAGATTTAATTGACGCCTAACCAAGGTCTGTAGTGAGCACCAGCTTCAAAGAGACCACTCCCAACTTGGTGTTTCTTTCCACTCTATAGTACCACCAGTGCAGAATTTGCAGACAGGAGGGAGAGAGGACAACCAAGACCATGGACCAGTCATAATGAGTGTAATATGTCAGATAGCTCATATAACTCACAATATTGTAAATCACAAAAGAGACTCAAGTCTCTAAACTCTAAAACATACATACACACAAACGCGAACACACACATATATGTATGTGTGTATGTGCATTGTATGTTTTTATGTGTGGTCCTGTATAATTGTTTCAGATTATCATATACATTTTGAAAGTGATGTACATAGTATATAGAGTGTCGCACTAATTTCTTAATACAGCTAAAAAATGGATCGAAGGAATATAGTACAGGCCATCATCGTACAAACGTAGACTGCCTATGTTCGCCTTTGCCAAGGTGAAGGTCAGTTTGAAGGGGGAAAGGAAGTGGCTTGGGGGCGTGTCTCTCTGAGACACAGAATATAAAAGCCGGCTACTCGAAGGTTGAAGTATCACACTCGATCTACTTCCACCATCATGTTCACTAAGGTGAGAACTTCGGCCGACAATGTTCCATTACTTTCACCAAAATGATTGTTTAAATCTGCATTTGTTCAAGTTCCACACTTTACGCATTGTGTATGATTTCAGACCGTCGTCGCTCTCGCCCTTGTGGCTGTCTCTTTGGCTGCTCCTTCTCAGCCTTCCTACGGATACGCTCCTCCGGCAACCTATGACGTAAGGAAAATTTTATACATATTGATATTATTCTTGTATCTGATTTTTAAAACCTGAATTATTTTATTAGCTACGTTATCTAAAACCGATTGCTTATTTCTAGGCTCCTGCTAAGTACGACTTCAACTACGCCGTTAAAGACGACTATTCCGGCAACGACTTCGGTCACCAGGAGGCCCGTGACGGTTACGATACCCAGGGTTCCTACTACGTCCCCTGCTCTGACGTCGTCTGCAGAAGGTCACCTACAATGTCAACGGCGACTCCGAGCTACGTGGCTGAGGTCACGCTACGAGGGGAGGCCAAATACCGAGTACAAGGGGGGACCTGCCTACAAGGCCGCCCCTGCCTACAAGCCCGCCCCTGCATACAAGCCCGCCCCTGCCTACAAGCCTGCCCCTGCTTACGAACCTGCCCCTACTTATGCCTAATTGAAACAAATAAGAATATATTTATGGTGAATATTTATTAAACGAAAAGTTTACCGCCATTCATTTGTATTTTCTAATATCCTAGATAATGAGGAATTGCCGTTACACACACATCTATCGATGTGTTCCAATAAGACTTATATAATTCGTTCAAATATCGTTATTCAGGCCATTCAAAAATTTATAATAACAGATCATATCTTTATCTAATATTCTTATTCCATCCAGAACTTTCTCTCAAATATTATTCCAATTGTAACTAAGCGAATTCCTTTCAAGCTCCATGTCTTTAACGCAGAAACATTTCGGTATCTAATGCAAGTAGATTTTTTTTTAAAAAGAACTACTTTTTCATTTTTCGAAACTATCAACAGCCTAATATTGAATCTTGTCAAGAAATGTCTGATACTGTCACAAAAATAAAGGATACGTAATAAATATCTTGATAACGATGCAATTAGAAGTCAAATGGATATAAATAGCATTTCACCTACAATATTTGAGTGTTGTATCTGTCACGTATGTACACTTACAAACTTACATAAGCAATATATATATATATACATATATATATTGCCTATATATATATATATATATATATATATATATATATATATATATATATATATATATATGTATATATGTATATGTATGTATATGTACATTAATATATATGTATATATGTATATATGCATGTAAGTATATATATATATATAAATATATATATATGTATACATATATAAACATATATATATATATATATATGCATATATATATATATATATATATATATAATATATATATATATATATATTTGTTTGTGTGTGTGTGTGTGTGTGTGTGTTTGTGTCTGTTTGTCAGTATATATATATACACGTATATATATGTATATAAATATATATATATATATATAAATATATATATATATATATATATATATCTTTGTATATATATATATATATGTGTGTGTGTGTGTGTGTGTGTGTGTGTGATATATGTATGCATGTATGTAAATACACTATATATACATACATACACACACACACACACACACACACACACACACACACACACACACACACACACACACATATATATATATATATATATATATATATATATATATACATATATATGTGTGTGTGTGTGAGAGAGAGAGAGAGAGAGTATGTTTTTCTTTTTCTAAAGATCCTTAATCCTCGATGAATTGCTCACTTATATAATCCATAAACAATCTATCATAGAACTGGGAATTCATCTAATGGGAAAATATGTATGGAAAGGAATTCACTTCGAACAGGTAATTAGAGTATACTACGTACTTTCCCCCTCGTCAAGGTAAGGGGCAGCTGGACAGTGGTAACGGGAGGGGCTTCCGTGGGAG
>NW_028234404.1:39159305-39164305 GCF_977035675.1 Penaeus japonicus | reverse complement strand
CGGGCCAAAAACTCGTGCCTTATGTCATGAAACCTGTATGAATGGATCAATGGTGAAACACCTTTATAGCTGGGTTAGTAATATAAGTATTGATACAATTCGTTCATGGACATTTATGTATCCCATAATCTACTATTCTTATTGTTTGACATATTGAAATAGTTACCACAGGCTACATAAAGCACTTTCCTGTTGAACTACACATCAATTAAAGGAAATTTTATGACATCGTCATGGGCCTGTTAGTGGCTAAAGTAGTTTCCGAAAAAAGTTACTACGGGGTACATAGAGCACTCTTTTATTCAACTAAACTAAAATTAATGTGAATTTGATAATGTCGTGGGCCTCTTAGTGACTAAAGTAGTTTGTAGAAAAGTAATTCTGTTAACACTTACTGGAGGGAAGTACCAACTGAAAAACTGTAAAAGTGACGGCCACAAGGTTAAGAGAAAAGGGTATGAAATTGAACGTAAAATAATAAGTATGAAACAGACAGAGATAAAGACAAAATTGAATATTCTGAACAGCAGTGCCAGAAACAAAAATGAAAAGAATACTTTTATGTTACATTTTAAATTCGGTACCTTGTATACTCTTCCCTTGTTCCAACTGAACCTATCCAACTTACACTTACCGAAAAGTCAATTTATTAACACACACACATTGTCTATACGTATATATATATATATATATATATATATATATATATATATATATATATATATATATATATTGCCTATATTCGTTTGTAAGTGTACATATTTGACAGATACAACACTCACATATTGTAAGTGAAATATTATTTAGATCATTTTGTCTTCTAATTGCAATCGTTATCGAGAAATGTATTACGTATCCTTTATTTTTGCGACTAGTATCACACATTTCTTAACAAAATGAGTATTAGGCTGTTGGTAATGTCAAAAAATCATTGAGTAGTTCTTTTTAAAATTTGATTTTTCTACTTGCATTAAATATCAAACTGTTTCTGATAAAGACATGGAGCCTCAAAAGAATTCGGTTGGTTCCGATCTGATTAAAATTAGACTGAAAGTTCTTTTTTTGGATTAAAAGAATCACCTTGTGTTTTTCTTCGCAGTTAAGTTATGGATGGAATAAGAATAATAGATAAAGATACGCTCTGGTAATGCCAATTTTTGAATGGACTGAATAACGATATTTGAACGAATTATATGTCTTATTTTCCCCAATTACAAAGATATGTGGAACGGCATTTCCTCATTATTTAGGATATTAGAATATACAAATGAATGGCGGTAGACTTTTCGTTTAATAAATATTCACCATAAATATATTCTTATTTGCTTCAATTAGGCATAGGTAGGGGCAGGTTTGTAAGCAGGGGCAGGCTTGTAGGCAGGGGCGGGCTTGTATGCAGGGGCGGGCTTGTAGGCAGGGGCGGGCTTGTACTCGGGGTACTGGGCCTCACCCTCGTAGCTGACCTCAGCCACGTAGCCAGAGTCGCCGTTGACATTGTAGGTGACCTTCTGCAGACGACCGTCAGGGAGCAGGACGTAGTAGGAACCCTGGGTATCGTAACCGTCACGGGCCTCCTGGTGACCAAAGTCGTTGCCGGAATAGTCGTCTTTAACGGCGTAGTTGAAGTCGTACTTAGCAGGAGACTAGAAATAAACAATCGGTTTTAGATAACATAGCTAATAATAATAATTCAAGTTTTAAAAGTCAGATATAAGAATAATATCAACATTTATAAATTTTTCTTACGTCATAGGTTGCCGGAGGAGCGTATCCGTAGGAAGGCTGAGAAGGAGCAGCCAAAGAGACAGCCACAAGGGCGAGAGCGACGACGGTCTGAAATCATATACAGTGCGTAAAGTGTGGAACTTGAACAAATGTAAATTTAAACAATCATTTTGGTGAAAGTAATGGAACATTGTCGGCCGAAGTTCTCACCTTAGTGAACATGATGGTGGAAGTAGATCGAGTGTGATACTTCAACCTACGAGTAGCCGGCTTTTATATTCTGTGTCTCAGAGAGACACGCCCCCAAGCCACTTCCTTTCCCCCTTCAAACTGACCTTCACCTTGGCAAAGGCGAACGTAGGCAGTCTACGTTTGTACGATGATGGCCCGGACTATATTCCTTCGACCCATTTTTTAGCTGTATTAAGAAATTAGTGCGACACTCTATATACTATGTAGATCACTTTCAAAATGTATATGATAACATGAAACAATTATACAGAAACACACATAAAAACATACCTATGCACACACACACACACACATGTGAGTTTGCATTTGTTTATGTATGTTTTAGTGTTTAGAGACGAGTCTCCTTTGTGATTTACAATATTGTGAGGTATATGAGCTATCTGACAGGACTCATCAGACCGTCATATCATTACACTCATTATGACTAGCCCATGGTTTTGGTTGTCCTCTCCTCACTCTGTCTGCAAATTCTGCACTGGTGGTACTATAGAGTGGAAAGAAACACCAAGTTGGGAGTGGTCTCTTTGAAGCTGGTTCTCACTACAGACCTTGATTAGGCGTCAATTAAATCTTTCTTTCTTGTCGGTGACAAGCGAGAGCGATGCCATGTTCATAGTGATAATTTAAACCTAGTTTGTGCATATAAATATTCTAGTAATTATAATTGCAATTGCCTCCACGAGTCATTTAATGGAGTAATAGTCAATAAAGGGTGTAATAAAGAAACCCAGCGATCCACTCTCCTCTAAAGTCAAACTTGTCTGAAAAGACCAATGGAGAAACAGATTTTAGACTGGATTAGTAACATAGATCTTAACATAAAACGTTCAATGGATATTTTTGTTTCCTTAGAGTGTGGCACATTGAAATAGTTACCACAAATTACAAAACTCCTTCAACAGTTTAACTACACCAAAATTAAAGTGATTTTTATAATATAGTCGTGGATCTGTCAGTGACTAAATTTGTTTCCAGAAAAGTAATTTTGTTAACACCTGAGGTAGTTCTCTTAACACCTGCTGGAGGAAGTGCCAGTGGAAAACAGCAAGTGAGCTTCAAAATTGAGGGCTATAGGGGCGAGAGAAGCATAGTGCAAAATTGAACATAAGAAAGAAACTATGAAACAGACGGTCAGATATAAAGGGAATAAAATTTAATATTCTGAATAGCAGTGCCATAAAGAAAAGTGAGAAAAATACCTTAACTTTACGTTTTAAATTCGGTACCTTGTGTACTCTTCCCTTGTACTAAGCGAACCTGTAAATCGCGACTTGGCGAAAAGTCACTTTATTAATACAATGTGTATGTGCACACGCACACATTGTCCATATAAAATGTATATATATTAACCACTCTTTTTTTTCCAAAATATAGCACCGTTTTTTTAATAATTGCCCACGCATTAATAGGGTTCCTCAAAATTCATGCATTTATATATATATATATATATATATATATATATATATGTATATATATATAACATAATAAAATATGATATACACACATATATACATACACACATATATATAAGTGTATATATATATATATATTTACGTATATATATTTATATATATATATATATGTATGTATATCCAGTCACAACAAATGACTCAGAATCTATCTATCTATCTATCCATCCATCCATCCATCCATCCATCCATCCATCCATCTATCTATATGAATGTATAAATATACAGTGATTTGAATTTTGATTTTGTCATCGCAAATTTGACCAAATTTGAATATAATCAATAAGGGCTCGTAGGAAGGAGCATTTATGATATACCAAACTGATTCTGCACCTATAAACATTTTCTAAAGACCGACATATAATCATTCTTTTCTAGAAAGATATTTATTCTTGTCATTAAAATCATTCTCTTTTCAAATTATCTCAAACTGAGAGAAACTACTGCCTAGATAAAGATTCTACATCGAATCATAGATAATTCAAATTTTGTTAATGTGTGTTAGAATACATGGTGGTAATGGTCTTTTGCCCAATTATAGAGGAGTATAGTGGGGTGACGGCAATTCCTCACTATATTGGATATTAGAAAGCACAAATGAATAGTGGTAAACTCTCTGTTTAATAAATATCCACCATAAATCTATTCATATTTGCTTCACTGAGGCATAGGTAGGGGCGGGTTCGTAGGCAGGGACAGGCTTGTATGCAGGGGCGAGATTGTATTCAGGGGCGGGCTTGTACTCAGGTCACTGGGCCTCACCCTCGTAGCTGACCTCAGCTACGGAGCCAGAGTCGCCGTTGACAGTGTTGGTGACCTTCTGCAAACTACCGTCGGGAAGGAGGATGTAATAGGATCCCAGGGTGTTGTAACCATCGCGGTCCTCCTGGTGACCGAAGTCGTTTCCAGAGTAGTCGTCCTTGACTGCATAGTTTAAGTCGTACTTAACGGGAGCCTAAGAAATTGTAAAATTAGGTTGTAACGGAAATAATCAGCAATGATGCATTAATTAGTTAGGTTTAAAAATTAAAAAATCCTAATGTAGGAGTTTCCTTACGTCATAGGTTGCCGGAGGAACATGATCATAGGTAGGCTGTGAGGGAGCAGTCAAGGAAACGGCGACGAGGGCGAGAGCGACGAGGGTCTAAAATATGAGAGAAAGGGTTAAATATGCACAGAATTAAACATAAATGAAAAGTGACATAAGGAGACTGATAGATATTTAAAGAGGAAGAGAAATTAAGAGGAAGATTCAAAGAGCAATGAAAATCAAAAACATATATAATATATTTCTTCATCTATGTATTTTTCCCCCCCTCATGTTTGTGTGTAAGTGTACACATGTGATAGATACAACACTCACAAAGTGCTGGTGAAATGTTATTTAGAGACATTTGTCTTCCAGTTTCATCGTTATCGAGAAATGTATTACGTATCATTGATTTTTGTGACTAGTATCAGACATTTCCTGATAACAATCAGTATTAGGCTGTTTGTAATCTCGAAAAATCAGAATGTAGTTCTTTTTAAAGCTTTGATTTTTCTACTTGAATA
>NW_028234404.1:39151805-39154305 GCF_977035675.1 Penaeus japonicus | reverse complement strand
GCTTGTACTCGGGGTACTGGGCCTCACCCTCGTAGCTGACCTCAGCCACGTAGCCAGAGTCGCCGTTGACATTGTAGGTGACCTTCTGCAGACGACCATCAGGGAGCAGGACGTAGTAGGAACCCTGGGTATCGTAACCGTCACGGGCCTCCTGGTGACCAAAGTCGTTGCCGGAATAGTCGTCTTTAACGGCGTAGTTGAAGTCGTACTTAGCAGGAGCCTAGAAATAAGCAATCGGTTTTAGACAACGTAGCTAATAAAAATAATTCAGGTTTTAAAAATCAGATACAAGAATAATATTAACATGTATAAAATTTTCCTTACGTCATAGGTTGCCGGAGGAGCGTATCCGTAGGAAGGCTGAGAAGGAGCAGCCAAAGAGACAGCCACAAGGGCGAGAGCGACGACGGTCTGAAATCATACACAATGCGTAAAGTGTGGAACTTGAACAAATGTAGATTTAAACAATCATTTTGGTGAAAGTAATGGAACATTGTCGGCCGAAGTTCTCACCTTAGTGAACATGATGGTGGAAGTAGATCGAGTGTGATACTTCAACCTTCGAGTAGCCGGCTTTTATATTCTGTGTCTCAGAGAGACACGCCCCCAAGCCACTTCCTTTCCCCCTTCAAACTGACCTTCACCTTGGCAAAGGCGAACATAGGCAGTCTACGTTTGTACGATGATGGCCTGTACTATATTCCTTCGATCCATTTTTTAGCTGTATTAAGAAATTAGTGCGACACTCTATATATCACTTTCAAAATGTATATGATAATATGAAACAATTATACAGAACCACACATAAAAACATACCTATGCACACACACACACACATATGTGTGTGTTTGCATTTGTGTTTATGTATGTTTTAGTGTTTAGAGACGAGTCTCCTTTGTGATTTACAATATTGTGAGGTATATGAGCTATCTGACAGGACTCATCAGACCGTCATATCATTACACTCATTATGACTAGCCCATGGTCTTGGTTGTCCTCTCCTCCTTCTGTCTGCAAATTCTGCACTGGTGGTACTATAGAGTGGAAAGAAACACCAAGTTGGGAGTGGTCTCTTTGAAGCTGGTGCTCACTACAGACCTTGGTTAGGCGTCAATTAAATCTTTCTTTCTTGTCGGTGACAAGCGAGAGCGATGCCATGTTCATAGTGATAATTTAAACCTAGTTTGTGCATATAAATATTCTAGTAATTATAATTGCAATTGCCTCCACGAGTCATTTAATGGAGTAATAGTCAATAAAGGGTGTAATAAAGAAACCCAGCGATCCACTCTCCTCTAAAGTCAAACTTGTCTGAACGGACCAATGGAGAAACAGATTTTAGACTGGATTAGTAACATAGATATTAATATAAAACGTTCAATGGATATTTTTGTTTCTTTAGAGTGTGGCATATTGAAATAGTTACCACAGAGTACAAAACCCCCTCTACAGTTTAACTACACCAAAATTAAAGTGATTTTTATAATATAGTCGTGGATCTGTCAGTGACTAAATCTGTTTCCAGAAAAGTAATTTTGTTAACACCCGAGGTAGTTCTCTTAACACCTGCTGAAGGGAAGTGCCAGTGGAAAACTATAAGTGAGCTTCAGAATTGACGGCTATAGGGGCGAGAGAAGCATAGTGCAAAAGTGCTGGTGAAATGTTATTTAGAGCAGTTTGTCTTCCAGTTTCATCGTTATCGAGAAATGTATTACGTATCATTGATTTTTGTGACTAGTATCAGACATTTCCTGATAACAATCAGTATTAGGCTGTTTGTAATCTCGAAAAGTCAGAATGTAGTTCTTTTTAAAGCTCTGATTTATTTACTTGAATATATTAGATACCGAACAGTTTCTGCATTAAAGACGTGGAGCCTCACTGCACTTTCATTGGTTCCAATCTGATTAAAATTTGACTTGAAGTTCTTTCCTTGTATTAAATGAAACACCGAGTGTTTTACGTCGTAGTTTAGTTTTGAATAGAATGAAAATATGAGATAAGGATATGCTATGGTAGTACAAATTTTAGAAAGCACTGAATAACGATTTTTGAACGAATTATATAGGTATTATTAGTGGGTGTTGGAACACATCGATAGTAGTATTTTGCCCAAATATAGAGGTGTGAGGAAGAACAATTCCTCATTGTTTAGGGTATTAGAAAATACAAATGAATGGCGGTAATCTTCTCGTTTAATAAATATTCACCATAAATATATTCATATTTGTTTCAATTAGGCATAGGTAGGGACAGGCTTGTAGGCAGGGGCGGGCTTGTACACGGGCGGGCTTATGGGCAGGAGCATGCTTGTACTTGGGGTACTTAGCCTCACCCTCGTTGCTGACCTCAGCTACGTAGCCAGAGTCGCCGTTGACAGAGGAGGTGACTTTCTACAGACTACCGTCGGAAGAGGACGTAGGATTATCCCAGAGTGTCGTTTCCAGAGTAGTCGCTTTCGACAGCGTAGTTGAAGTCGTAGTTAGCAGGAGTCTAAGAA
>NW_028234404.1:39124305-39126805 GCF_977035675.1 Penaeus japonicus | reverse complement strand
ATGGCCGAGGGCGCGCCTCCGCCGAGCGCGTGACCGGCCGGCGGAAAGGGAGAGTGAGGAGCCAGCGAAAGGGAGAGAGGCAGAGACACGCCTAACGGCAACCTTGGCAGTGGCTTTGACGCTTTAATCACAGACGTGTACGCGCCTTCAGGCAATGATCCCGATTTCAGGCCTGGTTTTCCTTCTCGGGTGAAATTATTCCTTATTACTTGATCTCGGGTACAATGATAATCTCGCAAGTCATCTTAATTATCGTTCTTAAAAAAAAACTCCCACTATAATATATAACGGATTCCCTTGAGAAAACCAGGTGAAGGAAGAGAAAAAAACGTCACCCTCTATTTTACCTCCACTTACTTACCAAACGCTCTATTTGACTATTTGCTAGCTTCCTTGTCTATCTATTTCCCTATCTCTTGTTGTAAAGTCATTCCATCTTCCGGAACAAACAGGAAAAGTGGAATCTTCTCACGGCGTGACGGCCAGGTCGGTTTATGAGCCGCGTACGTTTTGTTTACACAGAATCTTATCGAGCGGAAACTCCAACGGGCACTGGTAATAGTTCCAGTGAAGGACCAACTGCTCAGTTCCTTGTGAATGAAGCTAGTAATGAGGCCAGTCAGCGCTCCCACGTTCTCACGGCATTCCATCTCATTCTTAATAACGCGTGACTGATCTTACTAACACACACTCGACCTCATTCATCGGATCTTCGTACGCTATCCTCTTTCCATTTAGCAATCACCAGAATCGTATTCATTTAGCAGAAGCAGCTGTTATTAATGATGATTCCTTAGTAAGAGCAAGTATGGATAAGATTAATGTCATCATTATTAATAGAGGCAAGACTGTGAACAATGCATTAGTAATGTCGAAAGTAGTAATTAGATTATCATTCTAGAAAGTCCGTTTAGGAGAATGAAGGTTAACGTTCCACATCTCATCCTTACTTCCAGGATTTCAATTGCATAAAGAAGAGGGGAAGGGAACCAAGATACCTAATGTAAAAAAAGTTACAGAAAGGTGGGGGGCGACATCCCTTGCTTGCTGATAGGTTGTAAAATGCATCAATATCGGCAGTGAGGGTTTGTGTTACACTAATATTTGATATTATTCTTGAAGAAAATAGATTCTGAAAATCAAAATACCCAGTTTTATACATTTTTACAAAAACACATACACGTGCACATACTTTTTAAAAAATATATCCTTATAGGAACGAGAACGTGCTTCCTTCCCAACAGAAAACAAAAAGGACAAATATAAGATGAAGAACATAAAAAGACGATATAAACGAGAAACAAAGAGAATCGTACATGAGTGATTGGCGAAGCGCCTAAAGAAATATTTCGGTGAAGGGAATGTTTTCCTCTGGGAAGACAAGAATCAATGAGCGACCTTAGACGTCAATTTAGAATCGAGCGGGAGGGAAACAGACGCCGTTAGGAACGCCGAGACGATGACTCGAAAGTCCTTGAAATTTAAACGTCGCTGACATGCTTCTGGAAATTAAGTTTTACTTTGATTTCCTATCTTCCCTGTTCCGCTTCGCCGAGGGTAGCTTCGAAGTTTTTTGGGTGTTTCATTTCTTTTCATTTCATTTCTTTCATTCCTTTGGATTATTTACATAATTGGAATTGATAACTTTACGCCTAATTTGATAATAAGATTGATAACTTTACGCCTAATTTGGTATTATGAGTTAGGTGTTATTTGTAATTTTCTACAGTTTTCTGACTTTGTGAACTTACTCACCATACGTAAAAATGAAAGTAGTTTAAGTAGCTTGCTTGGTAAAATAAAATTTCCTTTACTGTGCACTAAATGTTATATATTACATTCATTATATACGATTGATATTATGTACATGCTACACTGAATACTGTTCCTAATACAAGTAATAACTATGATGATCCGACACCGAAGACTGGTCGTTTCCCGATGAAAGTTGAACAGGCAACCACACCCCAACCCTGGGTGTACTACCTACTTCCCAGTCAGCCCTCCCGGCATACCTGACGTGAGTAGTTCCGACCACACCGACCGGAAGTGAGGATTGGTGGCCGTTTGTCGGGCGTTGGTCTTGTGACCTTGCCGACCGCCTCGAGTCCATGTGGTCCGCCGGCTTGATGGACGAGTTCGGCATCGCGGTATTTTTGTCTTTTCCAAGGTGTAGGTCATCTTATGTTTCAATGTGTCCACGGCGATCATTGTAGACTGTATATGTGTTATATATACGCATACATCTAATTAAAAAAAAAAAAATGTTTATATTCACGCATATGGATACCTTAATTCGTTTTATTTCCTTTAATCTCATTCCCTGTGTAGGAATTTACGTGTGGACAAGTAAAAATAAAAACAAGCAGACACACTAAGAGACTTACAGATATAAGAAACAAACAACACAATACACTCATTCAATCACAAGAAAACAAATCTACCAGAATGAAATCGAAAGTGAACCACACACAGAGGAAAAGGGAGCAATAACATCAAC
>NW_028234404.1:39101805-39116805 GCF_977035675.1 Penaeus japonicus | reverse complement strand
AGGGTAACATCATTCCCTGGTAGAAACATATTCCAGTCATGTCTGTTTCATGTCGCTCGATGAAATATTTCTTTCCGGACAGAAAAATTCCCCTTTTCTGTATCCTTTTATAACTTTTTCAGTCAACATTTCATCAGTAAAGATCTTGCGAAGATTATTGATCAGGATCGAAAGAAAGAAGGATGAAAAATACGAAGTAGTGGGGAAATAAGGAAGGATCGAAATGAAAGCTGTAGGATCAAAAAGAATAAATATAAAATCCCAGAATAGTAGCGAAAGGAAGAAATATGCCATAGCCAAGTGCCGTAGGTAATTCAGAGTCGTAACGCCAGTGAATCGGGATAAGAAGACCCAGTACAATTAGCGCTTTACCCCTGACTGACTGTGAATCAGGTGGTAGAGGTATACATTATGAGAAAGTCTTAAGAGCGTCTTCATTGTGGCCTTCATTCTCCCCGAGATTAGACAATAGGGAAGGCGTGGCTATAGCCTCTATAATGTCAAGATTAAAGTGTGTTAGTGTTAGCCTTATCGAAAAAGTCTGAAACACCTGCGAAAAATGGAAGTCATTTGAAAACAAAGTTCATAGATAATCTCATCTTGTTATTTCAAGGATGTCAAACATAGTTCTTGTCAATACCAACATACAGAAAGAAGCTGCTTCGTTGCTATATGGCAACTGTAATTTTAGAATACACACCAGTGATCGAGTTTAAAACTAATCTTTTAATACGCTCAACAAGTAAGTATCATCTAACGTTGATTTTTGGTCACTTCTACCTCACTTTCATCAGAAATTAATCACTTCACTTCTAACTCTCTCTCTCTGTTTCTCATAATATAAATAATAATGATGATAATCATGATAATAATAATTATGAATATGATGGTAGAAATAATGATGATAATCATAATAATAATGATGATTATGATGGTGGAAATAATGATGATAATCATGATAACAATAATAATTATGATGGTAGAAATAATGATGATTAAGAAAATATAGTAATAACAAAAGTAATAATAATGATAATAACAATGGAATAATGATAATCACAATGATAATTACAAAGATATCAGCAAGAATATTAACAAACTAAACAACAACTATGACAGAAACAACAATAATAATCAAAATAAAAATAAAGAATATTATTATGATTATCCTTATTATCATCTTCCATATTATCAAGTTCATTATCACATTTGCTATCATTACCATCATAATGAAAGGAAATAATGTTTAATGTTTGTCTTATTATCCATTATCTATTCATCTATCATTTACTATCATGATTATTGTTTTAATCATGATTGAAATTATTAGTCTATAAAAATATCATAAATCTTGAAGAAATGAATAACGAATCTGATTGGACAGCCCTTGAAAAGGAAAAGGTCGATTACACGAGGAGGGGAGTGGCCAGGGGCGGGGCCGTTTCTGTGAGACATCGAGTATAAAAGCCAGCTACTCGATGTACCATGTATCACATTCGATCTGTCTTCTTCATCATGTTTACTAAGGTGAGGATCCTCAGTCATCAGTAGAATTGAGAGCGTTTTTTAGAATGGTTCAGCATCATATATATATATATATATATATATATATATATATATATATATATATATATATGTGTGTGTGTGTGTGTGTGTGTGTGTGTGTGTGTGTGTGTGTGTGTGTGTGTGTGTGTTTGTACAAACACCTTTATTTGCCTCTGTTTCTTACATTAAATATTTTATTTATAATTTCAGACCGTCGTCGCTCTCGCCCTTGTGGCTGTCTCTTTGGCTGCTCCTTCTCAGCCTTCCTACGGATATGCTCCTCCGGCAACCTATGACGTAAGAGAAATTTGTATATATTGTGAACTGTATGCTCATATCCTGTAATTGCTTCAGTTGGTTTAATTCCTCATGCATAATGCATACTATTTCTACCTTTTCTTTAGGCTCCTGCTAAGTACGACTTTAACTACGCCGTTAAAGACGACTATTCCGGAAACGACTTCGGTCACCAGGAGGCCCGTGATGGCTATGACACACAGGGTTCCTACTACGTCCAACTGCCCGACGGTCGTCTGCAGAAGGTCACCTACACAGTCAACGGCGACTCTGGTTACGTGGCTGAGGTCAGCTACGACGGTGAGGCCCAGTACTCTGAATACAAGCCTGCTCCTGCCTACAAGCCTGCTCCTGCCTACAAGGCTGCTCCTGCCTACAAGGCTGCTCCTGCCTACAAGCCTGCACCTGCCTACAAACCCGCCCCCACCTATGCCTAAATGAAACAGATGAATATATTTATGGTGAATATTTATTAAACGAAAATTTCATCACCACTCATTTGTATTCTATAACCTAATAACGAAAAATGACGTCTTCTATAAGCGCAAAGAACTTGGATGTTAAGGGTTCCCGGTGATAACATCACAACCTTGTACTAAAAGTTGATTGGGTAATTGGAACCGCTGCCAGCCGTAAATGTTAACTGGAGAAACTATCTCTATCCTTATTTCTAGTACTCTCACGTTGGCAATATAAACAAACTAGCGAGACTGTATATATGAATTTCACTAGTTGAATCTTTTTCAATAACTTTGAGAAATGGGAGGCGCTAAGAAGCACTAAATGGAGCATTTCATAATATTTCTAAAGATGTAGAACATGGCTATCCTGACCTATCAAGAAATTGGGCTCTACCCGCGCCGACAGCTTATCTTAAGCCAAGATACCGGCTTGGAGATTTCAATTTATTGTTTACATTTGATTACAAACCAGAGAGTTAGAGCTATCGACGCTTATTTCTTGATTAATCTTTTCTCACCTAGTATTCAAAATGCTAAGAAAAGTAATGCTCAACTGCAGAGAAAGAAACTAAAATATCTGCATTATATTCAACACGTAAGTTCCAATATTTGAATAATTCGATATACATCAACTTCATAGAGCTAATACAGTTATGTAGGCAATACCGTAGACACAAGAGTGAGAGAGAGGAGAACGAAAGAGAAAGAAAGGACGAGAAAGAGAAAGAGAGAAAGAAAAATAGAAAGAGAGCGAATCAGTGTGAGAGAAAGAGGAAATTATTTTCTAATTTTGATGGGTAGCGGGCCATAAGTATTTAAGAATGCTAGAGGTTAGTTTAGGTCTAAAGAAAATCGAATAGCATTGTCATTTGGGTTCAAGAGGGTAACATCATTCCCTGGTAGAAGCATATTCCAGTCATGTCTGATTCATGTCGCTCGATGAAATCTCTTTTTCCGGACAGAAAAATTCCCCTTTCCTGTATCCTTTTATAACTTTTTCAGTCAACATTTCATCAGTAAAGATCTTGCGAGGATTATTGATAAGGATCGAAAGAAAGAAGGATGAAAAATACGAAGTAGTGGGGAAATAAGGAAGGATCGAAATGAAAGCTGTAGGATTAAAGATAATGAGTATAAAATTCCAGAATAGTAGCGAAAGGAAGAAATATGCCATAACCAAGAGCCGTAGGTAATTCAGAGTCGTAACGCCAGTGAATCGGGATAAGAAGACCCAGTACAATTAGCGCTTTACCCCTGACTGACTGTGAATCAGGTGGTAGAGGTATACATTATGAGAAAGTCTTAAGACGGTCTTCATTGTGGCCTTCATTCTCCCCGAGATTAGACAATAGGGAAGGCGTGGATATAGCCTCTATAATGTCAAGATTAAAGTGTGTTAGTGTTAGCCTTATCGAAAAAGTCTGAAACACCTGCGAAAAATCGAAGTCATTTGAAAACAAAGTTCATAGATAATATCATCTTGTTATTTCAGGGATGTCAAACATAGTTCTTGTCAATACCAACATAAAGAAAGACAATATTACCGTCAAGCAGCTGCTTCGTTGCTATATGGCAACTGTAATTTTGTGATACACACCAGTGATCGAGCTTAAAGCTAATCTTTTAATACGTTCAATCAGTAAGAATTATCTAACGTTGATTTTTGCTCACTTCTCCCTCACTTTCATCAGAAATTAATCCCTCCACTTCTAACTCTCTCTCTCTCTCTTACTCATAATATAAATAATAATGATGACAATCATGATAATAATGATGATTATGATGGTAGAAATAATGAAGATAACCATGATAATAATAATGATGATTATGATGGTGGAAATAATGAGGATAATCATAATAATAATAATGATTATGATGGTAGAAATAATGATGATTAAGATAATAAATATAGTAATAACAAAAGTAATGATAATGATAATAACGATAGAGTAATGATAATCACAATAATAATTACAAAGATATCAGCAAGAATATTAACAAACTAAACAACAACTGTGACAGCAACAACAATAATAATCAAAATGAAAATAAAGAATATTATTATGATTATCATCATTATTATCATTATCATTATCCTCCACATTATCAAGTTCATTATCACAATTGCTATCATTACCATCAGAATGAAAGAAAATAATGTTTAATGTTTGTCTTATCATCCATTATCTATTCATCTATCAGTTACTATCATGGTTATTGTCTTAATGATGATTGAAATTATCAGTCTATAAAAATATCATAAATCTTGAAGAAATGAGTAACGAATCGGATTGGACAGCCATTGAAAAGGAAAAGGTCGATTACACGAGGAGGGGAGTGGCCAGGGGCGGGGCCGTTTCTGTGAGACATCGAGTATAAAAGCCAGCTACTCGATGTGCCATGTATCACATTCGATCTGTCTTCTTCATCATGTTTACTAAGGTGAGGATCCTCAGTCATCAGAAGATTTGAGCGTTTTTTTTAGAATGGTTCAGCATCATATCTATCTATCTATCTATATATATATATATATATATATATATATATATATATATATATATATATATATATATATATATATGTGTGTATTATTTTTAGAATGTTATTTAGATGGTTCAGCATCATATATATATATATATATATATATATATATATATATATATATATATATATATATATATATATATATACGTATGTATGTATGTATGTACAAACACCTTTATTTGCCTCTGTTTCCTACATTAAATATTTTGTCTATAATTTCAGACCGTCGTCGCTCTCGCCCTTGTGGCTGTCTCTTTGGCTGCTCCTTCTCAGCCTTCCTACGGATATGCTCCTCCGGCAACCTATGACGTAAGAGAAATTCGTATATACTGTGAACTGTATGCCCATATCTTGTTAATGCATCAGTTGGTTTAATTCCTCATGTATAATGCATACTATTTCTACCTTTTCTTTAGGCTCCTGCTAAGTACGACTTTAACTACGCCGTTAAAGACGACTATTCCGGAAACGACTTCGGTCACCAGGAGGCCCGTGATGGCTATGACACACAGGGTTCCTACTACGTCCAACTGCCCGACGGTCGTCTGCAGAAGGTCACCTACACAGTCAACGGCGACTCTGGTTACGTGGCTGAGGTCAGCTACGACGGTGAGGCCCAGTACTCTGAGTACAAGCCTGCTCCTGCCTACAAGCCAGCTCCTGCCTACAAGCCTGCTCCTGCCTACAAGCCTGCCCCTGCCTACAAACCCGCCCCCACCTATGCCTAAATGAAGGAGATGAATATATTTATGGTGAATATTTATTAAACACAAATTTCATCACCATTCATTTGTATTATATAACCTAATAGCGAAAAATGACGTCTTCGGTAAGCGCAGATAACTTTGAAGAGAACATCACAATATATTATATCACAATATCAAAGTCTAAGAAAAAGTACCAATATGGCAATTGATTTTAGAAGTTTGCAGCGCATTAATATTATTTCTGTGTTACAGTTTTTACTAAACAATTGGAAAACGACAAATGAAAACTTTTATCAATATTCTGAACTTTTAGCAAACGGTATCTTGAGGATTGATTAAAAATATAATCCATAAAGAGGAACTTTACCTATTTATATAAATCAAATTCATGTTGATTCTACAGGTATGTAGACAATTTTGTAGAAACAAAAGCGAGCGAGCGATAGAAAGAGAGAGAGAGGGGTGGGGGTGGGGGGAAGAGAAAGAGAAAGAAGAAGAAAAAAAAAAGAAATAGAGAAAGAAAGATGGTGTCATTCAGAATGAGAAAGAGGATATTGTTTTCTAATTTTGATGGGTAGCGGGCCACAAGTATTTAGAAATGCTAGAGGTTAGCCTTGGTTTAAAATCGAATAGCATTGTCATTTGGGTTCAAGAGGGTAACATCATTCCCTGGTAGAAGCATATTCCAGTCATGTCTGTTTCGTGTCTCTCGATGAAATATCTCTTTCCGGACAGAAAAATTCCCCTTTTCTTTATCCTTTTATAACTTTTTCAGTCAACATTTCATCAGTAAAGATCTTGCGAGGATTATTGATATGGATCGAAAGATAATAGGATGAAAAATACGAAGTAGTTGGAAAATAAGGAAGGATCGAAATGAAAGCTGGAGGATCAAAAAGAATAAATATGAAATACTAGAATAGTAGCGAAAGGAAGAAATATGCCATAACCAAGAGCCGAAGGTAATTCAGAGTCGTAACGCCAGTGAATCGGGATAAGAAGACCCAGTACAATTAGCGCTTTACCCCTGACTGACTGTGAATCAGGTGGTAGAGGTATACATTATGAGAAAGTCTTAAGAGCGTCTTCATTGTGGCCTTCATTCTCCCCGAGATTAGACAATAGGGAAGGCGTGGCTATAGCCTCTATAATGTCAAGATTAAAGCGTGTTAGTGTTAGCCTTATCGAAAAAGTCTGAAACACCTGCGAAAAATCGAAGTCATTTGGCAACTGTAATTTTAGAATACACACCAGTGATCGAGTTTAAAACTAATCTTTTAATACGCTCAACAAGTAAGTATCATCTAACGTTGATTTTTGGTCACTTCTACCTCACTTTCATCAGAAATTAATCACTTCACTTTTTCTAATAATATCTCTGATTCTGTTAATAATCTATGAATATAAATAATAATGATGATAATCATGATAATAATAATTATGAATATGATGGTAGAAATAATGATGATAATCATGATAACAATAATTATGATGGTAGAAATAATGATGATTAAGAAAATATAGTAATAACAAAAGTAATACTAATGATAATAACAATGGAATAATGATAATCACAATGATAATTACAAAGATATCAGCAAGAATATTAACAAACTAAACAACAACTATGACAGAAACAACAATAATAATCAAAATAAAAATAAAGAATATTATTATGATTATCCTTATTATCATTATCATCATCTTCCATATTATCAAGTTCATTATCATATTTGCTATCATTACCATCATAATGAAAGGAAATAATGTTTAATGTTTGTCTTATCATCCATTATCTATTAATCTATCAGTTACTATCATGGTTATTGTCTTAATGATGATTAAAATCATCAGTCTATAAAAATATCATAAATCTTGAAGAAATGAGTAACGAATCGGATTGGACAGCCATTGAAAAGGAAAAGGTCGATTACACGAGGAGGGGAGTGGCCAGGGGCGGGGCCGTTTCTGTGAGACATCGAGTATAAAAGCCAGCTACTCGATGTACCATGTATCACATTCGATCTGTCTTCTTCATCATGTTTACTAAGGTGAGGATCCTCAGTCATCAGAAGATTTGAGCGTATTTTTTTAGAATGGTTCAGCATCATATCTATCTATCTATCTATCTATCTATCTATCTATATATATATATATATATATATATATATATATATATATATACGTATGTATGTAAGTATGTACAAACACCTTTATTTGCCTCTGTTTCCTACATTAAATATTTTGTCTATAATTTCAGACCGTCGTCGCTCTCGCCCTTGTGGCTGTCTCTTTGGCTGCTCCTTCTCAGCCTTCCTACGGATATGCTCCTCCGGCAACCTATGACGTAAGAGAAATTCGTATATACTGTGAACTGTATGCCCGTATCCTGAAATTGCTTCAGTTGGTTTAATTCCTCATGTATAATGCATACTATTTCTACCTTTTCTTTAGGCTCCTGCTAAGTACGACTTTAACTACGCCGTTAAAGACGACTATTCCGGAAACGACTTCGGTCACCAGGAGGCCCGTGATGGCTATGACACACAGGGTTCCTACTACGTCCAACTGCCCGACGGTCGTCTGCAGAAGGTCACCTACACAGTCAACGGCGACTCTGGTTACGTGGCTGAGGTCAGCTACGAGGGTGAGGCCCAGTACTCTGAATACAAGCCTGCTCCTGCCTACAAGCCTGCACCTGCCTACAAGCCTGCACCTGCCTATAAACCCGCCCCCACTTATGCCTAAATGAAAGAGATGAATATATTTATGGTGAATATTTATTAAACGAAAATTTCTTCACCACTCATTTGTATTCTATAACCTAAAAGCCAAAAATGACGTCTTCTATAAGCGCAAAGAACTTGGATGTTAAGGGTTCCCGGTGATAACATCACAACCTTGTACTAAAAGTTGAATCTCTATCCTTATTTCTAGTACTCTCACGTTGGCAATATAAACAAACTAGCGAGACTGTATATATGAATTTCATTAGCTGAATCTTTTGCAATAACTTTGAGAAATGGGAGGCGGTAATAAGCACTAAATGGAGCATTTCATAATATTTCTAAAGATGTAGAACATGAAGATACCGGCTTGGAGATTTCAATTTATTGTTTACATTTTATTACAAACCAGAGAATTAGAGCTATCGACGCTTATTTCTTAATTAATCTTTTCCCACCTAGTATTCAAAGGGCTAAGAAAAGTAATGCTCAACTGTAGAGAAAGAAACAAAAATATCTGCATTATATTCAACACGCAAGTTCCAACATTTGAATTATTTGATATACATCAAATTCATTGGGCTGATACAGTTATGTAGGCAGTACTGTAGACACAAGAGTGAGAGAGAGGAGAACGAAAGCGAAAGAGAGAGAGGACGAGAAAGAGAAAGAGAGAAAGAGGAAATTATTTTCTAATTTTGATGGGTAGCGGGCCACAAGTATTTAGGAATGCTAGAGGTTAGTCTAGGTCTAAAGAAAATCGAATAGCATTGTCATTTGGGTTCAAGAGGGTAACATCATTCCCTGGTAGAAGCATATTCCAGTCATGTCTGTTTCATGTCGCTCGATGAAATATCTCTTTCCGGACAGAAAAATTCCCCTTTTCTGTATCCCTTTATAACTTTTTCAGTCAACATTTCATCAGTAAAGATATTGCGAGAATTATAGATCAGGATCGAAAGAAAGAAGGATGAAAAATACGAAGTAGTGGGGAAATAAGGAAGGATCGAAATGAAAGCTGTTGGATTAAAAAATAATAAATATAAAATCCTAGAATAGTAGCGAAAGGAAGAAATATGCCATAACCAAGAGCCGTAATATCAATAATCATGATCATAATAATGATGATTATGAAGGTAGAAATAACGATGATTAAGATAATAAATATAGTAATAACAAGAGTAATGATAATGATAATAACATTAGAGTAATGATAATAACAATAACAATTACAAAGATATCAGCAAGAATATCAACAAACCAAACAACAACTGTGACAGCAAAAACAAAAATAATCAAAATGGAAATAAAGGATATTATTATGATTATCCTTATTATCATTATCCTCCACATTATCAAGTTCATTATCACAATTGCTATCATTACCATCAGAATGACAGAAAATAATGTTTGATGTTTGTCTTATCATCCATTATCTATTCATCTTTCTGTTACTATCATGATTATTGATTTAATCATGATTGCCACTATTAGTCTATAAAAATATCATTAATCTTGAAGAAATGAGTAACGAATCTGATTGGACAGCCCTTGAAAAGGAAAAGGTCGATTACACGAGGAGGGGAGTGGCCAGGGGCGGGGCCGTTTCTGTGAGACATCGAGTATAAAAGCCAGCTACTCGATGTGCCATGTATCACATTCGATCTGTCTTCTTCATCATGTTTACTAAGGTGAGGATCCTCAGTCATCAGTAGAATTTAGAGCGTTTTTTTATTTTTATTAGAATGGTTCAGCATCATATATATATATATATATATGTATATATATATGTATGTATGTATGTATGTATGTACAAAGATCTTTATTTACCTCTGTTTCCTACATTAAATATTTTATCCATGATTTCAGACCATCGTCGCTCTCGCCCTTGTGGCTGTCTCTTTGGCTGCTCCTTCTCAGCCTTCCTACGGATATGCTCCTCCGGCAACCTATGACGTAAGAGAAATTCGTATATACTGTGAACTGTATGCCCATATCTTGTTAATGCATCAGTTGGTTTAATTCCTCATGTATAATGCATACTATTTCTACCTTTTCTTTAGGCTCCTGCTAAGTACGACTTTAACTACGCCGTTAAAGACGACTATTCCGGAAACGACTTCGGTCACCAGGAGGCCCGTGATGGCTATGACACACAGGGTTCCTACTACGTCCAACTGCCCGACGGTCGTCTGCAGAAGGTCACCTACACAGTCAACGGCGACTCTGGTTACGTGGCTGAGGTCAGCTACGACGGTGAGGCCCAGTACTCTGAATACAAGCCTGCTCCTGCCTACAAGCCAGCTCCTGCCTACAAGCCTGCTCCTGCCTACAAGCCAGCTCCTGCCTACAAGCCTGCACCTGCCTACAAACCCGCCCCCACCTATGCTTAAATGAAAGAGATGAATATATTTATGGTGAATATTTATTAAACACAAATTTTATCACCATTCATTTGTATTTTATAACCTAATAGCGAAAAGTGACGTCTTTGGTAAGCGCAGATATCTTTGATGAGAACATCCCAATATATTAAATCACAATATTAAAGTCGATGAAAAAGTACCATTATGGCAATTGATTTCAGAAGTTTTCAGCGCATTAATCTTATTTCTGTGTTACATTTTTTACTAAACAATTGGAAAACGACAAATGAAAACTTTTATTAATATTCTGAGCTTTTCAAAACGGTATCTCGAGGGTTGATTAAAAATATAATCCATAAAGAGGAACTTTACCTATTTATATAAATCAAATTCATGTTGATGCTACAGGTATGTAGACAATTTTGTAGAAACAAAAGCGAGCGAGCGATAGAAAGAGAGAGAGAGAGAGAGAGAGAGGGGGGGGGGGGGAGAAAGAGAAAGAAAGAAAAAAAGAAATAGAGAAAGAAAGATGGTGTCAGTCAGAATGAGAAAGCGGATATTGTTTTCTAAATTTTGATGGGTAGCGGGCCACGAGTATTTAGAAATGCTAGAGGTTAGCCTTGGTTTAAAATCGAATAGCATTGTCATTTGGGTTAAAGAGAGTAACATCATTCCCTGGTAGAAGCATATTCCAGTCATGTCTGTTTCGTGTCTCTCGATGAAATATCTCTTTCCGGACAGAAAAATTCCCCTTTTCTTTATCCTTTTATAACTTTTTCAGTCAACATTTCATCAGTAAAGATCTTGCGAGGATTATTGATATGGATCGAAAGATAATAGGATGAAAAATACGAAGTAGTTGAAAAATAAGGAAGGATCGAAATGAAAGCTGTAGGGTCAAAAAGAATAAATGTGAAATACTAGAAAAGTAGCGAAAGGAAGAAATATGCCATAACCAAGAGCCGAAGGTAATTCAGAGTCGTAACGCCAGTGAATCGGGATAAGAAGACCCAGTACAATTAGCGCTTTACCCCTGACTGACTGTGAATCAGGTGGTAGAGGTATACATTATGAGAAAGTCTTAAGAGCGTCTTCATTGTGGCCTTCATTCTCCCCGAGATTAGACAATAGGGAAGGCGTGGCTATAGCCTCTATAATGTCAAGATTAAAGCGTGTTAGTGTTAGCCTTAACGAAAAAGTCTGAAACACCTGCTAAAAATGGAAGTCATTTGAAAACAAAGTTCATAGATAATCTCATCTTGATATTTAGAGAATGCCAAACATAGTTCTTGTCAATACCAAAATGCAGAAAGACAATATTTTCGTTAGGCAGCTGCTTCCTTGCTATATGACAACTGTAATTTTATAATATACACCAGTGATTGAGCTTAAAGCTAATCTTTTAATACGTTCAATCAGTAAGAATTATCTAACGTTGATTTTTGCTCACTTCTACCTCTTTCATCAGAAATTAATCACTCCACTTCAAACTCTCTCTCTCTCTCTCTGTCTCTCTTACTCATAATAGAAATAATAATGCTAATCATGATAATAATAATTAATGATTATGATGGTAGAAAGAATGATGATAATCATGATAATAGTAATGACGATTATGATGGTAGAAATAATGATGATAGTCATGATAATAATAAAGATTATTATGATGGTAGAAATAATGATGATAATCATGATAACGATAATGATGATTATGATGGTAGAAATAATGAGGATAATCATGGTAATAATAATGATGATAATGATGGTAGAATAATGATGATTATGGATATAGTAATAATAAGTGTAATGATAATGATAATAGCAATAGAGTAATGATATTCACAATAATAATTACAAAGATATCAGCAAGAACATTAACAAACTAAATATCAACTATGACAGCAACACCAATAATAATGAAATTGAAAATGAAGAATATGATTATGATTATTCTTATTATTATCATTATCATCATCTTCCACATTATCAAGTTCATTGTCACAATTGTTATCATTACCATCATAATGAAAGAAAATAATGTTTGATATTTGTCTTATCATCCATTATCTATTCATTTATCAGTTACTATCATGATTATTGTTTTAATCATGATTGTAATTATTAGTCTATAAAAATATCATAAATCTTGAAGAAATGAGTAACGAATCTGATTGGACAGCCATTGAAAAGGAAAAGGTCGATTACACGAGGAGGGGAGTGGCCAGGGGCGGGGCCGTTTCTGTGAGACATCGAGTATAAAAGCCAGCTACTCGATGTGCCATGTATCACATTCGATCTGTCTCTTTCATCATGTTTACTAAGGTGAGGATCCTCAGTCATCAGTAGAATTGAGAGCGTTTTTTAAAATGGTTCAGCATCATATATATATATATATATATATATAAATATATATATATATATATTCATATATATATATATATATACATATATATATATATATATAAATATATATATATATATATTCATATATATATATATATATATTCATATATATATGTATGTACAAAAAAACTTTATATGCCTCTGTTTCCTACATTAAATATATTGTCTATAATTTCAGACCGTCGTCGCTCTCGCCCTTGTGGCTGTCTCTTTGGCTGCTCCTTCTCAGCCTTCCTACGGATATGCTCCTCCGGCAACCTATGACGTAAGAGAAATTCGTATATACTGTGAACTGTATGCCCATATCCTGTTAATGCATCAGTTGGTTTAATTCCTCATGTATAATGCATACTATTTCTACCTTTTCTTTAGGCTCCTGCTAAGTACGACTTTAACTACGCCGTTAAAGACGACTATTCCGGAAACGACTTCGGTCACCAGGAGGCCCGTGATGGCTATGACACACAGGGTTCCTACTACGTCCAACTGCCCGACGGTCGTCTGCAGAAGGTCACCTACACAGTCAACGGCGACTCTGGTTACGTGGCTGAGGTCAGCTACGACGGTGAGGCCCAGTACTCTGAATACAAGCCTGCTCCTGCCTACAAGCCTGCTCCTGCCTACAAGCCAGCTCCTGCCTACAAGCCTGCACCTGCCTACAAACCCGCCCCCACCTATGCTTAAATGAAAGAGATGAATATATTTATGGTGAATATTTATTAAACACAAATTTCATGACCATTCATTTGTATTTTATAACCTAATAGCGAAAAATGACGTCTTCGGTAAGCGCAGATAACTTTGAAGAAAACATACAATATATTTAAATCACAATATCAAAGTCTTAGAAAAAGTACCAATATGGCAATTGATTTCAGAAGTTTGCAGCGCATTAATATTATTTCTGTGTTACAGTTTTTACTAAACAATTGGAAAACGACAAATGAAATCTTTTATTAATATTCTGAACTTTTAACAAACGGTATCTTGAGGATTGATTAAAAATATAATCCATAAAGAGGAACTTTACCTATTTATATAAATCAAATTCATGTTGATTCTACAGTTATGTAGACAATTTTGTAGAAACAAAAGCGAGCGAGCGATAGAAAGAGAGAGAGAGAGGGGGGGGGGGGGGGGGGGGGAAAGAAAGAAAGAAAAAAAAATAGAAAAAGAAAGAGGGTGTCAGTCTGAAAGAGAAAGATGATATTGTTTTCTAAATTTTGATGGGTAGCGGGCCACGAGTATTAAGAAATGCTAGAGGTTAGCCTTGGTCTAAAATCGAATAGCATTGTCATTTGGGTTCAAGAGAGTAACATCATTCCCTGGTAGAAACATATTCCAGTCATGACTGTTTCATGTCTCTCGATGAAATATCTCTTTCGGACAGAAAAATTCCCTTTTTCTGTATCAGTCAACATTTCATCAGTAAAGGTCTTGCGAAGATTATTGATCAGGATAGAAAAAAAGAAGGATGAAAAATACGAAGTAGTGGGGAAATAGGGAAGGATCGAAATGAGAGCTATAGGATTAAAAAGAATAAATGTAAAATACTAGAAAAGTAGCGAAAGGAAAAAATATGCCATAAGAACCGAAGGTAATTCAGAGTCGTAACGCCAGTGAATCGGGATAAGAAGACCCAGTACAATTAGCGCTTTACCCCTGACTGACTGTGAATCAGGTGGTAGAGGTAAACATTATGAGAAAGTCTTACGAGCGTCTTAATTGCGGCCTTCATTCTCCCCGAGATTAGACAATAATGTCAAGATTAAAGCGCGTTAGTGTTAGCCTTACCGAAAAAGTCTGAAACACCTGATGAAAATCGAAGTCATTTCAAAACAAAGTTAATAGATAATCTCATCTTGATATTTAGAGGATGCCAAACATAGTTCTTGTCAATACCAACATAAAGAAAGACACTATTTTCGTATGGCAGCTGCTTCCTTGCAAG
>NW_028234404.1:39093983-39101705 GCF_977035675.1 Penaeus japonicus | reverse complement strand
TCAAGGACACCATGTCGTCTTTAGACATCACTGGGTACTCATATTTAATTTATAAATGACTTTATGGACGTAACTTTGAAAATGAATATTTCTTTTGTAATTTTAATGTGCATCATTTACTCCATGGAGGAGATTTGAAATACTAATTCAGCTTGTATTTACCTTCTGATATAGAAAATAATATTGTATTTTAGATCTGAATATATTCTAGTATTATTGTTTGATTATCTTTCAGAAAAGTAATTCTTTCTCTTCATCATACTTGAAGATGGAAGTCAATCTATTATTTCTCTATAGCAAATCTAATCAAGGATATGAAATTTAATTTTGTGTCGTCTAGATAAACGTACTTTGATGACAGCATTTGCCCGAATTTTACAGTACTCTGGAACTCTACCAAAATGCTATTCAGTATAATGAGTAGTGACAACAAACTCTTAACGTTAACGGAAAAGCTCCCGAATGTGTTCCGGTTTTGCTGCCGGACACGTCACAGTGTAACGTCTTTGGTGTAGTTTCGCGCACTATTTTTAAATCACATTTGCAAAGCATACCCTTAGAGGTAAAGTACCTAGTTATGGATTATATTTTTCATCAGTCCTCAATATACCGTTCGTAATAACTTCAGAATATAGATAGAAATAAAAATCATTTGTTGTTTTTAATACGCTACAAACCTCTGAAATTAATTAACATATTAGTACTTTTCCTTCGACTTTAATCCCGCGTGTGTATTTCCATTAATTTATATTTAAATTGAATTTATTTAGGTATCCATTATGATAAATGCAAATGATCTAATCACAGAAAATAGCCTAAGGCCCGGTTTACACGAGGCGCTTTCAACGCGCGTTAGCAAACGTGGCGTTAGGCAAAGTCAATGGTATCTATGGAACCGGTCACACGTGACGCGCCATTTTGCCTGACGCTGCGTCAACGTCAGGTCCCTTGCTACCGCGGCGTTTTGAAAGCAGCGCGCTCTCTAATTGGCTGGGCTTCTACCAATGAGGAGAGAGAATGCGCGTTACTATGGCAACCCCTGGGATACTCCACGTGGAGGAAGTTTCTCGCCGCTTGCGCCGCTTCAAACGGTCACCATATATATATTATATATATATATAATATATATATATATATATATATATATATATATATATATATATATATATATATATTACTATATATATATATTACTATATATATATATATATTACTATATATATATATATTACTATATATATATATATTACTATATATATATTACTGTCTATATACATATATATATATATATATATATATATATTACTGTCTATATATATATATATATATATATATATAATATATTACTATATATATTATATATATATATTATATTACTATATATATATATGTATATATATATATTATTATATATATATATGTATATATATATATTACTATATATATATATGTATATATATATATTAATATATATATATATATATTACTATATATATTACTATATATATATATATATGTCTGTTTCTCTCTGCATTGTTTGGCACAGACACACATATAACGCACGCACAAACTCAAGCGTCGCGTTGACGCCGTGTTTGAAAGCGCCTCGTGTGAGCGGTAGTTTCTAACGCCGAGTTTGCTAACGCGAGTTGGAAAGCGCCTCGTGTAAACCGGGCCTAAAAGAGGTATTTCATCGAGAAACATGAAACAAACAGGATTGGAAAATGCTTCTACCATGGAAAGATATTACTCTCTACAACCCAAATGACAATGCTATTCGATTTTAGACCAGTTCTAAATACTCGTGGCCCGCTACCCATCAAAATTAGAAAACTATATACTCTTTCTTTTTCAGACTGACACCCTCTTTCTTTCTCTATTTTTTTTTTCTTTCTTTCTTTCTCCCCCTCCCCCCCCTCTCTCTCGCTCTTGTTTCTACGGAACTGTCTACATACCTGTAGCATCCACATGAATTTGATTTATATAAAAAGGTAAAGTTCCTAGTTATGGATTATTTTTTTAATCAATCCTCAAGATACCGTTTGTTAGAAGTTCAGAATATAGATAAAAAGTTTTCATTTGTCGTTTTCCAATTGTTTAGTAAAAAATGTAACACAGAAATACGATTAATGCGCTACAAACTTCTAAAATCAATTGCCATATTGGTACTTTTTTCTTCGACTTTAATCCCCGTGTGTATTCCATCAATTTAAATTTGAATTAAAATCATTAAGATATATATGTTATGATAAATGCAAATGTGAAAATGCCCGAAGAAAGATGAACGACAGGTATTCCAGTTAAAATTTACTGCTGACAGTGGTACCAATTACCCAAACAGCTTTTAGTACAATATTGTGATGTTCTCATCCAGGTTATCTGCGTTCAACGAAGACGTCATTTTCGGTATTAGGTTATAAAATACAAATGAATGGTGATGAAATTTGTGTTTAATAAATATTCACCATAAATATATTCATCTGTTTCATTTAAGCATAGGTGGGAGCAGGTTTGTAGGCAGGAGCTGGCTTGTAGGCAGGATCAGGCTTGTAGGCAGGAGCAGGCTTGTAGGCAGGAGCTGGCTTGTAGGCAGGAGCAGGCTTGTAGGCAGGAGCAGGCTTGTAGGCAGGAGCAGGCTTGTACGAAGGAGCAGGCTTGTATTCAGAGTACTGGGCCTCACCGTCGTAGCTGACCTCAGCCACGTAACCAGAGTCGCCGTTGACTGTGTAGGTGACCTTCTGCAGACGACCGTCGGGCAGTTGGACGTAGTAGGAACCCTGTGTGTCATAGCCATCACGGGCCTCCTGGTGACCGAAGTCGTTTCCGGAATAGTCGTCTTTAACGGCGTAGTTAAAGTCGTACTTAGCAGGAGCCTAAAGAAAAGGTAGAAATAGTATGCATTATACATGAGGAATTAAACCAACTGAAGCAATTACAGGATAAGGGCATACAGTTCACAGTATATACGAATTTCTCTTACGTCATAGGTTGCCGGAGGAGCATATCCGTAGGAAGGCTGAGAAGGAGCAGCCAAAGAGACAGCCACAAGGGCGAGAGCGACGACGGTCTGAAATTATAGACAATATATTTTACGTAGGAAACAGAGGCATATAAAGTTTTTGTACATACATATATATATACATATATATATATTATATATATATATATATATATATATATATATATATATATGATGCTGAACCATTTTAAAAAACGCTCTCAATTCTACTGATGACTGAGGATCCTCACCTTAGTAAACATGATGAAAGAGACAGATCGAATGTGATACATGATACATCGAGTAGCTGGCTTTTATACTCGATGTCTCACAGAAACGGCCCCGCCCCTTGCCACTCTCCTCCTCGTGTAATCGATCTTTTCCTTTTCAATAAGATTCGTTACTCATTTATTCAAGATTTATGATATTTTTATAGACTAATAATTAAAATCATGATTAAAACAATAATCATGATAGTAACTGATAAATGAATAGATAATGGATGATAAGACTAATATCAAACATTATTTTTTTTCATTATGATGGTAATGATAACAATTGTGATAATGAACTTGATAATGTGGAAGATGATGATAATGATAATAATAAGAATAATCATAATAATATTCTTCATTTTCAATTTTCATTCTGATTATTATTGTTGTTGCTGTCACAGTTGTTGTCTAGTTTGTTAATATTCTTGCTGATATCTTTGTAATTATCATTGTGATTATCATTACTCCATTGTTATTATCATTATTATTACTTTTGCTATTACTATGTGTATCATCTTAATCATCACTATTTCTACCATCATAATTATTATTATTATCATGATTATCATCATTATTTCCACCATCATAATCATCATTATTATGATGATTATCATCATTATTTCTACCATCATATCCATCATTATTATTATCATGATTATCATCATTATTATTTATATTATGAGAAAGAGAGAGTTAGAAGTGGAGTGATTAATTTCTGATGAAAGTGAGGTAGAAATGACCAAAAATCAACGTTAGATGATACTTACTGGTTGAGCGTATTAAAAGATTAGCTTTAAGCTCGATCACTGGTGTGTATCATAAAAATATAGTTGCCATATTGCAAGGAAGCAGCTGCCTGACGAAAATATTGTCTTTCTTTATGTTGGTATTGACAAGAACTATGTTTGGCATTCTCTAAATATCAAGATGAGATTATCTATGAACTTTGTTTTCAAATTACTGCGATTTTTAGCAGGTGTTTCAGACTTTTTCGGTAAGGCTAACACTAACACGCTTTAATCTTGACATTATAGAGGCTATAGCCACGCCTTCCCTATTGTCTAATCTCGGGGAGAATGAAGGCCGCAATTAAGACGCTCTTAAGACTTTCTCATAATGTATACCTCTACCACCTGATTCACAGTCAGTCAGGGGTAAAGCGCTAATTGTACTGGGTCTTCTTATCCCGATTCACTGGCGTTACGACTCTGAATTACCTTCGGCTCTTGGTTATGGCATATTTCTTCCTTTCGCTACTAATCTGGGATTTTATATTTATTCTTTCTAATCCTACAGTTTTAATTTCGATCCTTCCTTATTTCCCCACTACTTCGTATTTTCATCCTTCTTTCTTTCGATCCTGATCAATAATCCTCGCAAGATCTTTACTGATGAAATGTTGACTGAAAAAGTTATAAAAGGATACAGGAAAGGGGAATTTTCGTTCTTTGACTTCGCAAAACGTTTGTTGGAACTGCCTCAGTAAAGAGGGAGATTGAAAAAAAAAAAAAACATTCGTATTTCGCGTTGTATCTCATGCTATTGAGTTATTTCAATGCTTTTAGAAATTAATTACCCGTACTAATTGTCAGAGGAAGTAACCTCATGGTATACCATCACTTCGTTCATTAAGAGCTACTGATATTCACTTAATGATCTCTTTATGTTAATTCTAGCTTCCGATCACATGACACGCAAGTAGTTTCATATTAGCATTCAGGCGTGTCGTCCGCTATCACGTTGAAGCTACACAGGAGGTAAACACCTAACGGAGGACATGTTGAACAGCTGATCACCTTCGCATGACGCAACAATCTAGCAAGTAGGGCACCTGTTCTTCCCTACTTTCCATCTCGTTTATCTTATTCCTCAATTCCTTCTTCTGTTATGTTTTTTTTTTTTTTTCATGTGACTATCTGAGAGTCTCGTTATCAGGCTATATATATATATATATTTTTTTTTTTTTTTTTTCATTCACGAGAATGGAACTACCAGATAGATAATTAGATAATTGCAAAGAGAACATACATGGATGTGCACATTCGTAAAGATTTGTAAATTGTGTGCCGGGGTATTCGCAAACGCACAGTGCATAATAAAAGCGAGATTACCGAGACAATAGAACATAACGACATTTAAAAAGCCCTCCGCTTGGAGAACGGGTGCAAATGCTGTGAGTGACGGCGTACACTAGCGCGTGGTGGCCTGCAAGGTTACAGGACCCACGCCCAGCAAACGCCCACCATTTGTCACTTCCGGTCGGTCTAGTCGGAACTACTAACCCTCGGGGAGAAGGGGGTCGGTGGGCGGCCGGGAAGTCGGTAGTACACCCAGGGTTGGAATGTGGTTGGCCTGTTCAACTTTCATTGGAAAACGACCAATCTTTGGGGTCGGATTCATTCCGAAGGAGTACTTGTTGTTCACTGTAGTTATGAAATATATAGTTGTTAGATGTATTTAATTAATTCATTAATTCCTATATCTATTTTTTTTTTTTTTTTTTGTGTGTGTAATGTATGTTGTTTAGTTTATAGCGGGAAGTGTTACAAATAATTGTAGACGTATAGCTGTATATTGCAAACTTAGGAAATTCGCCAAATTAAAATGTAAGAATTGGTCAATCCCATAATCAATCCTATAATGAAAGGGAAATTTAAATCAAACATCCATAGCCTACGAAGTTGCCCCGGCGAAGTGGAAAAGAATCAAAGGAACTAAATTCAAAATTGACACTTCATGGCCAGAAGTATGTCAGTGATGATCATTTTCAGGGTCCTCTGCGGTCAGCGCCAACGGAGCAGCTGCGGAGTCATCGGCCAAGGGATCCTAACGGCGCCCGTTGCCCATTCCGCTCGATCCCGAAATAATACTCAAGGTCGTTCATCGACTTTGTCTTCTCTTGGCGTTCCGGAGGGAAAGCTAAGTAGCCGTATGTGTATTGCACTACAAATAGTAGTTTCGCAACTTTTCCGTTGATGTGACTTCCATTATCATCAGATCTGGTAAAGTTAATCGTATGTTCCTATTCTGATTATTATACGACTGTCTGAACAACTGAACAACCAGTATTGTTGTTACGGTTGAGTTGTTACAGTTAAATTCCTCATCAAAACGGTTATCCCAAGCATTCAGCTTATGAAATGACAATCCTTATTAACTATTCCTACTGCTGATTAAATACGACTCCGATAACTGTTGCAAGGAAAGACGAAAGTTTATCGACCGGAGACCGCGTGTGTGTGTGTGCGTGTGTTTAAGGTCAATGTCAATCAGACGCGACCAAGAACTAAAACGGAATGTCTTAAGAATGTGAGAGCGGCAACGACCTTACAAGGTCTCCTTCGCTCTCTTTGGGTACGTGGTGTTCTAGAAAGGAGAGAAAGAGAAGAAAAAAGAAAAAAGGAGAAAATATAGAGCCGGATAGATTGATAGACCGTGAAGGAGATAGAGAGACAGAAAAAAAAAAGAGAGGATGGGGCAGATGGAAAGTACGTGGTATTGAGAGCACAGATACGGATATGAGAGAAATCACGAAAGCTAAATACCTGACTGTATGATAAATGCAATTATTATTACTATTATTAACTTTTTTTTAAGCAGCTAATTACTAATCCATTGGAGTTTCTGCTTAAAAATATATATAAACAAAAACGTATACGGATCACTTCCCTGCATCGCCGTCACACCGTGAGAAAATTCCCTTTTCCTGTTAATTCGGAAGATCGAATGGGGAAAGAGATAGGCTGACAGACAACCAGACGAACCAGAAAGATCGGTAAGAGGATGGGAAAAGCACAGAGGCGCTTATTTTCTATGCCTTTGCTCGTATTTGACCAGGGAATTTATTTGTTAGCTTTGCATTATTCACGTTCCTTTTTCTGTTAGCTAGAAAACGTTTCGTTTTGAAGTAAAATATGATATAGATAGTCCCTGAAGAGAAGAACTACGTGTAGGCTAATGCTGACAGTACATATAATCACTTGTTTCTACACCTTATGAAGAACGACAATAAACATACCAAACGAGATGATAATTATAGTACGGATCAAGTGATAACGTATAATTTATACCAAGATGGAAAACCAGGCCTGAAATCGGGATCATTGCCTGAAGGCGCGTACACGTCTGTGATTAAAGCGTCAAAGCCACTGCCAAGGTTGCCGTTAGGCGTGTCTCTGTCTCTCTCCCTTTCGCTGGCTCCTCACTCTCCCTTTCCGCCGGCCGGTCACGCGCTCGGCGGAGGCGCGCCCTCGGCCATCTGGGGGCTTGCCTCTCGGGGGCCTCGCGGGCGCCAGACGCACGGAAGTGTATGTATGTATGTATCTGTCTATCTGACTATCTGCCGATATCTATATCTATATATCTATCTATCTATATGTATATATATATATATATTCATATATATATATTCACATATATATATAATCATATATATATATATATATATGT
>NW_028234404.1:39073983-39076483 GCF_977035675.1 Penaeus japonicus | reverse complement strand
CATTCTGGTGTCCTAGATTTGTTGAAATCCTACCAACCAGATAGGCAACAGTATTTAAGTCTCAACAACTGTAAATCTAACCTCTCAGTTCCAAACGGAATACCCCAAGGCTCAATCTTGGGTCCCGTTCTCTTTAATGTATTTATTAATGATATCGTTAACACTAATGATTATTTCAAATGTGTCTTGCATGCTGACGGCTTTGCATTGTATGTTTCTGGTGTTTATGTATATATATATATTTATATATATTATATATGTATATATATATACATATATATACATATATATACATTTATATGATATATATATATATATATATATATATATATATATATATATATATATATATATATATACTGCATACACACACACACACACACACACACACACACACATATATATATATATATATTATATATATATATATATATATATATATATAATATATACATATATATACATATATATACATATATATGCATACATATATATATATATATATATAATATACATATATATATATATAATATATAATATATATATATATATATACATATGTATATACATACATATATATGTATATATATTATATATATATATATATATATATATATATATATATATATATACATATACATATATATATATATGTAAATGTATTTACATATTAGTATATATATATCCATATACACATATATACATATATATGCATATATTTATATATATATATATATATTTATATATATATATATATTTATATATAATGTTATATATATATATATATATATATATATATATATATATATATATATATATATATATTCATGTATGTATATATATATATAAAGTATGTATATTATATATATATATATACATATATATATATATATATATATATATAATATATATATATATATATATATATATATATATATATATGTATGTATGTGTGTGTGTGTGTATTTATACCTATATATATGCTTACACACACACAGACTTCTGTTTTTAAAATTCATGAGACAGAGACAGGGGAAACAACGTTAATATGAAATTCTCGCTCTAATATTCATTCTCGTATCGTTCTATAAAGAATATAATGGGAAAGGGATTTGAACATTGAAAATGAAATATTGTTGGAAAACAAAATCACATTTAAATTTCATCAGCATAAGAAACTCAAAAGATACCGAGAATGCAGAAGAGAGATGAAAGAAAATGAAAGCAACATAAGAATAATAATAGGGAAATGTGTGTAGCTGAATAACGCACCGGATGACGTCATAGAAGAGCCGGCCCAACCGTTCTCTGACCTTGCTCCGGATTAAGGCGTCTCGCCTTCAAAGATCAGCACTGCACGAACCAGACAATTGCTATCATTTCTAGAAGGAAAAAGTCAGCTTTGCTTTAATTTCATACACGAGTATACATAGGTGACACTAAATTTAATCATTTGCTTTCATTGAGAGCATTATCAGTTGTTTATTTCTTCTGTTAATGCCAGTCACCAGACGGATGATTGTCATCCGCCTGGTTTCAGCGTTGTAGCACACGCGGCTCCCCTCACAACTTGGCAGTTTACAAAATAAGGATATTCTAACCTTTACTATATATGTATTCTTGAGGGTTTTCTTAGTTGGATGATATTTAGTTTGCCAAAAAATGCCACAATATGTATTCGTGATTTACATGAATTTGATTTTTTTTTCTGGTCTATTGTGACTTGCATTATGTGACTTGGCAATATCAATCGTCAGCCTGTTAAATAGTGCCCATCCATGAACTTTTGACAACTCGTTATATATATATATATACAAATTTTATCTCCCTGACCGGGACTCGAACCCGTGCCGTAAGATTGACAGGTACGGTGGTGAGACCGATCGGCTACTCGACCCGCTAAAAGAATTGTCCAACCAGACGCCTTATGAGACATCATGTAACTTACCTATGTGCTCTTAGCAGAGCAGTGATAGCGAATTTTCACGGACAATTCCCACGAGCGCTCGGCAGCAACGGAATCACAAATTCAAGTCCCAAATCAAGTTACCGAGGTTATATATATGTGAGAAGATGGTAGAATGCAGTAACGCATTTTAATATATATACACAAATTTTACCTCCCTGACCGGGACTCGAACCCGCGCCGTAAGATTGACAGGTACGGTGGTGAGACTGATCGGCTACTCGACCCGCTAAAAGAATTGTCCAACCAGACGCCTTATGAGTCATCATGGAACTTACCTATGTAAGTCGAGTAGCCGATCGGTCTCACCACCGTACCTGTCAATCTTACAGCGCGGGTTCGAGTCCCGGTCAGGGAGGTAAAATTTGTGGCTAACATCTGACCTGCAGTGTGTAATATCACAGAGATAACTAATACCACACATATTAAAAAAGTTCCAACTGACCTCCACTTCCAGCCTTCAAAGACGTCCCTAATCCCGACGTCTGGATGAGTTATGGCTTCAAGATGGCGCTGACGCCAGGTAAACAGAGG
>NW_028234404.1:39061483-39063983 GCF_977035675.1 Penaeus japonicus | reverse complement strand
TGCGGCAATATATTTGGTGCCCAGACCCGGGAGGCTTGGATTCAGTTGGATTTCCAGGTCCTGATGTCGCGTCGTTATTGAAGAATGGAAGACAAAGAGTGTGCCCTGGCAAGCCGTGAGAGTCTGGCCCACCACGCCAGACGCTGCTGATCTTTTGACCTCGGCGTTCAACGATAAAGAATCTAGTGCCATTAAGGTGAGAACATATTTGTATACGTTGTTGAGAAGGACAGCAGAATTGGAGGAACATCAAAAGATTTATCATCTTACAGAAGACATTCAAATTGTAGGAAAGTCAGATTGGGAAATTCTCAGTGACCTGTCAGAACTAGATGTCAAGGGTCGTGAGCGGTTAGCAACAGATGAGTCACAGAGTAGTGCCTCCTCTTCAGCGTCGTCAGACGTAGATTCGGGTAGAATTGGAGTTAAGGCTCCGGCCAAATTACCCGAACTTGAGTTAGTTAAGTTTGATGGCGACGAGCTAAAGTGGACGCAATTCTGGGATTTCTTCACAACTAACATAGACAACAGCGATCTTGCTGACGTCACTAAGCTCAGCTATCTGCGTAGTTGCCTGGTTGGGAAGCCGGCAGAGGCCCTCAAGGGGTTCCCAACTACCAACAGTGCATACCCTGAAGCCAGTACGCTTCTCAAGGGAAGGTATGGTAGAGATGATCTTATCATAGATGCTCATATTGCCGAACTTCATCATTTACAATTTCCTTCTTCAAAGGGCAAATCAGATAGTCCTGATTTAACTGACTTCCACAACACATTATGTTCTCATGTCAGGTGTCTCAATACGCTAGGAGTGCCACCTAGCCAGTATGAATTTGTAATAATGAGATATGTACTTAGGATGATCTGAGGGATGAATGGGACAGATGAACATAGGCATGATATAGAAAAAATCATCAAATTTCTTGATCAGATCATTCATAAAAGGAAAACTGACAAACCACTTGCTATTTCTTTGTCAAGAGGTACTGTTAAAATACCAAAGACTATAACTGCTTCAGCCTTGTATAACTCTTCTCAACCTAAGGATCCCTCTAAGCCAAATTGCTCTTTTTGTCAAAAGACACATGGTACAGGGAAATTCTTTTCCTATGTTAGATTACCTCTAATTGAGAGGATAGAAAAGGTTAAAGCTGCTGGGATTTGTTTAAGATGCCTTAAGGGAAATCATTGGTATAAAATGTGTCAGTCACGGTGTATGAAATGTAAGGGTCGTCATCATGAGACCTTATGTGAGGGTAAAAATGAAGAGAGACCAAGACCCCAACTTCTGATAAGTCTCAGGAGTCTGATAAGCTTAACCAGTCGCGCCAATCTGTAGCTAACGGTACTACTCTTCCTGGTGGAGCTGGTTCCTCCACAAATCAAGTTGGAGTGACTCTATCTGGAACTTCAAACGTCATCAAAACTCCAGACCGCTCAAGTTTCAGTAGTGGGTCCGGATGGTAGAAGGTTTGAAGCTACCGTATTGTTTGACTCAGGTGCCAACCGTTCTTATGTGACTTCCAAATTTGTCAAGAGGGTAAAACCTAAGTGGGTCAAGTCAGAATCTATTCAAAATAGTGTCTTTGGGGAGGCTAAGTCAACCACCACCTCTAATCTACAAATTACAGACTTAACAGGCTCCTCCCAATCCCTGGCTGTAGCTAAGGTTCCTAAGATTTCATCTATATTGGAAAGATTTACCATACCTGGTGATTTACTGAAGGGTACTGATGGAGTAATCCAAAGTGTTAAAGTAAAGACAGCCAAAGGGATTTATTCTAGGATTTATTCAGTTCAACGCTTGCATGATCTTGAAATTGCAAGTTCTCAGGAGTCTGATGATTCTGAAACTGGGTCTTCTTCCACCTTTGTTACTCCTCCTTTGGATTCTGAAGCCAGTAGTGTAGATTCTCCAACAGAACAGGCTAGATCTGCTAATTCTACTGAAGTTTCTGTCCCTAATTTAACTCCGTCAGATTCTGAAGTCAGTAATGCAGATTCTCCAATAGTACAGGAAGAATCTGTTTCCACTGCTGAAGTTTCTGTACCTACTTTGATTCGAGATGGTGAAGAAGATGTTGTTTCTGATATCTCAGTCCCTATTCTTGATCCTACCTCAAATGTAACCAACTCAGTTGAAGAAAATAATCAAACTTTAAGTGATGATGAGGACTCAGTCCCTAATATTGGTTCTGTAACTCGTAGAGGTCGTGCCATTCATGCACCCTCACGATTAGATCTGTAATTTCTAGAATTCATTTTAAGTTTTGTTAATCAAATTTATGTGTGGCAAAGAAATTCATAGTGAATTTGTTGGTTCCTTTGTTCCAATATTTTATTTGTTCCTTTAAATTGTAATTATCATTATTTGTAAGATGCAATTACTGCTTTCAGTTTATAATGTGCCTGTAACTTGTGATTCTCATTTTATAGGGTACTTAATTATATTTACTCTTAAACATTGTTTTTTTATGTAATACCATTTTGTGTTTTACAG
>NW_028234404.1:39053983-39056483 GCF_977035675.1 Penaeus japonicus | reverse complement strand
GCACGAAGCGATTTTGGTAGGAGGTTTGAATGCGCTGTTTTCGGGGTATTTTGTCTACAAAATTCTAACCTATTGACCAACGTAACTTTATTTATTCTGAAGTTAGCCCTTGCCAAGAGGGGCTTCGATTCCCCCTGGACCCCCCCCCCCCACCCTCTTTTTTTATATATCACTTCGTGGTACTTTGTTTACTTTACATGAAACTTGGGATGGTTCCTTATGTAGCGATGACACCTTTGAATACATCGTCTATGTGTATCCCGTGTCGTTAATGACTATTCTGTACCAGAACCATAGATATTTGTAAAAACTCAACTTGCGGCCACATATATGAGTGTGTGTGTGTGTGTGTGTGTGTGTGTGTGTGTGTGTGTGTGTATATGTATATAAATATGTGTATATATGTGTATCTATGTATATAAATGTGTATATATATTTATATATATGTATATATAATTATATATATTCACATGTATATGCATATGTATATATATGTATATATATTTATAGATATATGTGTGTATATTTATATATATGTTTATATATTTATATATACATATATATATACAATATATATATATATACATGTATATAAATGTATGTACATATATAAATATGTATATATATATATTTATTTATTATATATATATATATATATATATATTATAAATATATATATTATATATATATATATATATACATATATATATATATATATATATGTATATATATATATATATGTATATAATATATATATATATATATATATATATATGTGTATATATATGTATATATAATGTGTGTATAATAAAAATAAAAATATATATATATATATATATATATATATATATATAAATATATATATATATATATATATATATATATAATATATATATATATATATATATATATATATATATATATATATATATATATATATATATATATATATATATATATATTATATATATATATATATATATATAATATATATATGTATATGTATATATGTAATATATACACACACATATATATATATATATATATATAATATATATATAATATATATATAATATATATGTATATATATATATATAATATATATATATAATATATATATATACATATATGTGTGTGTGTGTGTGTGTACACACACACACACACACTCTCTCTCTCTATATATATATAGAGAGAGAGAGAAAGAAAGAGAGAGAGAGTGAGAGATGTTATTATTATCACTATCATCATAATGAAAATGATAGTTATAATAACATTGATAATAACGATAACAATAATGATAATAGAAACAATGATAACAATAATAGGGATGAGGATGAGGATGATAAAGATAGTAATTAGTAAAAGATAGTAATGAAGATAATGGTAATGATAGTAATAATGATGATAAGGATGATGACGTCATAATAGAAATAAGGATGATAATGATAAAAAGAAAGTAATAACAATGATGATAATCACATTAGTGATAATAATAATTATAATATTGAAAATGGTGGCAATCATAATGATAATGATAAAATGATACCAATAATAAAAATAACAATAAAGATCAATACTTATAGATAAAAAAACAACAACAATGATAATGAAAATGAGAATAAAATAGCCAAATAACAGGGAATACAGGGGACAATAACACGTTTCGACCCCCCCACCCCCCACCCCCCTCTCAACACCCCACCCCCCCTTCCCCTCACCTTGTCCCACACGCTATAAGAAGCAACACAGGTCGTTTCCTTTCATATTCCCTTTGCAGGCTCTGGTTGTTGCAAGTGGTTTAAGTTCAAGGTAAGATATCGGTGTATGTGTGTGTGTGTATGGGGGGGGGGGATGTATGTGGGTAGATGTGGGTGTATGTGTGTGTGGGTGGGGGGGGGTGGATGTGGGGGGCTGTGGTTGTGTTTGTGCTTGTGTGTGGATGTGGATGTGTGTGTGGGTGTATGTGTGTGTGTGGGTGGATGTATGTGCTTGTGTTTGTGCTTGTGTGTGTATGTGAACGCATATCCATACCTACTTATCCACACATCCAACAAACTTTACTCTCCTTTGCAGATGCGAACCGACAGACTAATGACGGCGCTGCTGGCTGTATCCTTAGCGACGGACGCCCACGCTACTTTCGTCGCCGCCGCCCTCGCGCTGGGAGGACTCGCGGCCATGAAGGGCGCCGCTCTGGTCGGACTCGCTTCCAGTCTCAGTCAAGGTCGTTTCTTCGAGAGATCCTTCGAAGGTCGTAGTATGTACAGTAGGGATGGTCGTTCCTACAGGAGAATTTATCCGGCTGATATGAAGAATTATCCAGCTGATATGAGAAATCTTCCGGCTGTTATGAGGACTTACCAGGATAATGGGAAGAATTATCCAGCTGATATGAGAAATCTTCCGGCTGTTATGAGGACTTACCAGGATGATATGAGAAATAATCCGGCTATTATGAGGACTTACCAGGATAATGGGAAGAATTATCCAGCTGATATGA
>NW_028234404.1:39036483-39046483 GCF_977035675.1 Penaeus japonicus | reverse complement strand
GAACCGCTTCACTGAACAAGAAACTTTTCCTCTTCAGGTTTAGATCAAGATTTATTTAGTTGTGCGCTTGTATTAAGAACGAATGTCATGGATTTTTCATGTTTGTGTTTTCTTCTTTGCAGATGAACAACGTCCTTATCCTTCTGGCGGCGGTCGGCCTCTCCTGCGTCTTGGTAGCGCACGGGTCGCCCACGATAGGTCTTCTGACCGGCTTCGGCGCCCTCAGGGCATCCAGCATCCAATCCAAGCGGCGCTTTCATGGGCCTGGCTATGGGCACTACCACGGCCACGGCTACAAGGCCCCTCGCAGGAGGTATCGCCCACGCTACGGCCGCTCCGTCCAGGCACACACCGACGCAGACGAGAACCTGCTCCTGTCCATCGTGGAACACTTGGACCCCGAAGGCTGTATTCCCAAGACGCTGTGTCTCCTGGAGGCGAAGGGCGCGTCCGACCGCTCGCCGGACGAGGCCCAACTGCTGGAGGTCTTCGCCAACTACACTCGGGGCCTCACCTCCCCCAACGCCACCTTCGTCCACGCCACACAAGTCGGCGCCAAAACGCGGGACTCGTCCGCCTGCGACAGACTCTTCGCCAAGTGTTCGCTCGACGAAGATCAGCTGAGCGAAGTCCTGCGTCTGTCGTGGAGCTGTGACTGCGACTCGGAGGAAAGACAAGACGCACCTTTATCCTAAGACGCTCGTCCGGACACGTCACTTCAGCTTATATTAAGCTGAATATATTTTGAAATTGTCTAAATCCTGCTCACTCTTATTGAATAAGTATTTGGTGTTGTCTGGTACGAATTTTAACATATTGTCTGAACGTTGCCGTGTGATCATGACAAAAACATCTCTGATTTCTCTTTCTGTCTCTGTCTCTTTTTCTCTTATCTTCTATCCTTCGTCCTCGTTGTCTTCTTTTGTATCTGTCTATTTTCATACTTTCATATTCAAGAAAGTTCCTTATATTATATTAAGCTTAATATGACATAACGTTATTTAGATATTGTTCACGTTTATACAATAAATGCTTGGGAGCGAGCGTCGTACTGTTTCCTTCTTAATTGAACAAAACCTCTGTATAAAACGGGTCATCAATAATGTTTTTTTATATTATCATGGACTCTTTTTTTTCTTTACTTTTCATTCTTCGCTTCGTTTACTTCTTTTATTTTTTTCCATTTTTCTATAGTTTCTTGGTGAAGAAACCTTTAGTATGATTTATATGATATTTCTTATTATCAATAAGAGAAACAAAAACGGTACTAACATGTACTATCATCATCTTATTATCCACTTTGAATATGTTGCAGTTGAAGAACACAGCTGCAATTATAGTTAGAAATTTCTTAAGAAGAGAAGTAATTAATTCTTACATGCTTTGCTCGAAACGCTTTGTACTATGAATGGCTACCAAATAGTACAACTGAATTTGAATAAGGATGAATAAATTATGATAGAACAATTCTTTAGAAGCGTAACCCCAGGATGTTACGGAGTTAATGAAATATTAGAGACTGTAGCCGGATTAGCACCGAAATGAATATTTGTTTATTTCTTAATTATTTATCTTTATTTTATCTAATTAATTCATTGATCTTTTTTTTTTTTTTTTTTTTTTTGGGGGGGGTGGTTAACCGGTTTCCACTCGCTTCCAGGAGGATAAATAAATATGAAAGTACTTGCATGAAAATTGCAAGCACTAAGAAGAAACAGGTCTGTGGAACTGAATTGTTTAGCATTTATTACTTTATTAATGGTATTTGTATAAAATAATAACGATTTATCTATTGTTTTGGTGCGTGAAAGCAGGGGGAATAAGGTAATATTAGTATTCTGGTGCCCTTTTAAATGTTGTTAGAGTCTATCACTATTATTCAGATTATGTGTATATAGAGAGATATATTGATCGACAGATAGATAGATGCATATATAGATAGATAGATATATGCAGATAGATAAATATAGATATAGATAGATAGATATAGATATAGATAGATAGATGTAGATGTAGAGATAGATAGATAAATAGATAAATAGTTATAGATATAGATAGATAGATGCAGATAGAGAAATAAATATAGATATTGATAGATAGATAGATAGACGAATAGATAAATCCCTTGATCGACTGGATTTATGTGTCCCCTGATAAGTCTCCAACTAATAGATGTTAGGTGTTATCTCAGCGGAGCAGGTTATTGCCAAGTAACAGTTTTGCATGAGAAAGCGTCTGCATGTGCGAAGGAAGCCTCGAGTTGCATGCAAGAACAGTGTCCTCTTTAAACTTCAGATCCACAGACTCGCTCCCTGAACTGCTTTCTAAATCTAGTTTGGTCAATAGGGAAGGTTTTGTGCATTTGTTTATTCATTTCGTATATATATCCTGCAAAATCGTATCCCTGTTGTTGTTATCTCTTGTTATTATGTTGTAAACAAACTTTGCAAGTCGAATAGAAATGTGATTTAACTTGTGATTATGATTGTTAATTGTTTTGGTCGTGGTTTTAGTAGTGAATTTTAGGTCTAAAATTAACACCTCTGCCACACGTTGCTTCGTGTGGGGCTGTAACGCCTCTTGCGTTATGATTAATTATTGATACAATAGTAATTCGTATGATAATGAGGATGGCAATGCAAATGCGATTCTCATTAATAATAATAATAATAAGAGGAGATAGCTAACTTATACACTGTGATAACATAAAAAGGAAATTTCTTTACCGTGAAGCTGCCAGACAAACAGAAAGACGAAGGGAAAAGATGGACGAAGAGACATGGAATAAAATATATACAAAGAAAGAGAAAGAAGAGTTTTTTGAGGATGGTTGCACGTTCATGTTCCAAAATAAGGGATGTTTCAAGAATGAAGCACATTACTACATTCTCGGGTTTTTATTGCATAAAAGTGAAGAGCATTTGATCGATATCATGATATTCAACATGATATAAGCCGATGAGAACGTGTCCGGCGTGTGTCTTTCATCCGAGTTGCAGCCACAGCTCCACGGCAGATGCAGGACTTCGTTTACCTTATCTTCGTCGAGCGAACGCCTTGCAAGAAGAGACCTGCCGCGCGGAGCCATGACGCAGGAGAGGCCGACCACCGCCAGAGGGCCGAAGCCGCTGTCAATCTGGAAGGAAATGCATATGCGAAAAGAGACGATACGTGACTGACTAGATAAGTAACAGAAGGGATAAAGCAAACTCTGTCGGCGTGGTGTAATTTGAGGTGTAACACACGCGCATGCGAACGGTTAAATCAATTTAATGTTAAGCTTGTATGGCGAAGCAATGTCTCTCCTACTGAAGCAGTTTCAGGTTCAGTGAAGCAGTTGAGACAGAGATCTTTTGCCTTGCTTTCTGTTTTTCATGTCTGGAGATTAATAATACAAAGTCTCATCTCATTTCCTGTAATGATATATGAACGGGATTGTCTGTTCTTATATGCGTATATCTATCTGATAAAAAGCACACATATTGACCAAAAGGCAACACGAAATACGAGCGAACATAAATACGCAAGAGGCAAAAGCTAATCAGGGACACAGCAGTGTAATGTCACCCTCCAGATATGGAAAATAGCAGATGCCATTATATGATAAGTATGCCCGGAATGCCTCTCCTTGCAATGGACAAGTAGTGCAAGGTTGTTGTACCCTCTCCGTGGAATTTCCCCGACCACTGCAATAACAAGGCTCTTTATGTTGAGGCTACATATAATAGGCGGACAGAAAGATGGAATGGAAGAGGAAGGAAGGGAGGGACAAGCAAATGAGAGATGGTAAGGAAATTTATATAAAAAGAGAATAGTGAAAAAGACTGATGATATATATTCATTCATACATACATACATACATACATACACACATTCATACATACATACATATATATATATATATATATATATATATATATATATATATATATATATATATATATATATATAATATAATATAATATATAATATATATAATATATATATAATATATATAATATATATATATATATATATAATATATATATATATATATATATAATATATAATTATATAATATATATATATATATATATATAATATAATATATATATATTATATATAAATATATATATATATATATATATATATATATATATATATATATATAATATATAATTATATGTATATATATATATATAAATATATATATAATATATATATATATATATATATATATATATATATATATGTGTATATATATAAACGTGTATTTGTGTGATATACCTGTTAAAGTATGGGTATTGCATACAGACTCTTATCTTAATGAATCGAGTACACATAAGTAATCTATGATTACGATTTACAAATTATATTAGGATTATATTAGAAGCTAAATAAGATTTGTGTTATATCTAAATCAATGTCATAAACATGTTTCAGTGACTATACTATAATCATTATCATATTATGCTGTTGTGTTATAGCACTTTCATAATTCTTCCATCGACGAGACAGCACGCCTGTGTGAAGAGTGCTTGATATCACATGAAATGACAACATAGGTTAAGTTTTAATCAAGTTATAACAGTTTAAAAATAAATGAAATGGATATTCTATATCTCTCTGTCGCTTTCACTTCACAAGTCGAAAGTTTTTGATGGCACCCGTCAAGATCTTTTTTTTCTTTCTTTCTTTTTTTACATTCATAAATCCACACCAGACTACTTACCTCGCTTACTAAGACTTACTTTCAACTTGATACAGATGCGAAAGTAAGTACTGCATGATTACCTATTGCCGTCATATCTATAAACACATGTTGTTGCAGGACCTTGATGTGATACCAATGCTCTATCATGTCCGACCTTTCACTAACAGGCCAGCATGATATGATACTCGTTATGTGGTAGATACATTTCTAGCAACATGGAATCTTTTACCTGCATTTCTGGAATAGAGCTAAGTGGGGAAAAGTTATGAAAATAAGAGAGAGAGTAAGAGTTAGAGAGAAAGAGAGAGAGAGTTAGAGAGGGAGAGTTGGAGAAGGAAAGATAAAGTGAGAGAGTGAGTGAGAAAGAGAGATATAGTAAGTGAGAGAGAGGGAAATTTAGAGAGGGAGAGATAAAGAGAGTGAGTGAGAAAGAGAGAAAGAAAAGAGTAAATGAGAGAGAGATAAAGTGAGAGAGGGAGTGAGTGAGAAAGAGAGAGATGGAGAGAGAAAAAGAAGACAGAGAGAGAGAGGGAGAGATAAAGTGAGAGAGTGAAAGAAAAGAGAGAGTTAGAGAGGGAGAGATAAAGTGAGAGTGAGTGAGAAAGAGAGAAAGAAAAGAGAGAGTTAGAGAAGGAGAGATAAAGTAAGAGAGTGAGTGAGAAAGTGAGAGAAAGAAAAGAGAGAGAGATAGAAAAAAAGAGAAAGAAAGAGAGAAATAAATAAAAAAGAGAAACGCAAGTTGAAACCAGTCACAACAATTAAAATACAAATCGGCAACAGTGGACTTGAAATGAAGCTATGAACAAACACAAAGTAACAGGAAGGAAAAAACGACCCTTGAGTAACAATAACTGACCCATTAGTCAACGTATCGAATACACAGAAATACTAAGAAAGACAAGGAAAGGAAGAAGCAAGTATGTCCCTTGAACGAATTGAAATGCAATCCAGGGGACAGGGAGAATGGGGAGGGGTGGAGGGAGGGGGGGAGGGGGGAGATAACGTAATGTATTCTGAGAGAGAACTGAATTACGTCAGCCTGAATGCAAGAAATTTCTTTGTATTTGTGAAGTTTATTGGGAAAATTGATGTTTCAGAACTTTAAGATTGATATTGAAAGTTATAGAGATATATATGTGTGGTTCTCAAAATCATGTGTGCTCAAAATATGAAAAAGGTGTTAACACTCATGGCATAACTACAACGTTTGATGGCTCGCTACACACTGAAAAATGAAGGAAAAAAGGGAAAAGAGATGAAAGAGGAGAAAGAGGGAGGAAAGAAGAGGAAGAGGGAGGAAGGAGGAGAGAGGATTAAGAAGAGGAAGAAGAGGAGAGGGAGAGAGGCATAGAAGGGGAGGAAGAGGAGAGAAAGAGGGATGGGAAGGAGAAAAGAACTTGGAATGTAGAGGTTGTAAGTGGAGGAGCAGGAAAAAAGTGTTATGTGCTTAAAGGCGTGAGAATTAAGTGTGCATATTAGTGCCGACGCGTGTACAAGCCCCCCTCCCCCCCTACAGTGGCCACGGTGCTTACAGTGTAGTTACAATATAGCGTGTGGTGTATTAAATCCACTGAATTAAACGTAACTAATGAGCTTATATGACCTTGTTGAATTAACCTTATTTGTAGACTGAACCTCAGTAAATTATGTGTTTGTTACTCCATGTAGGAATGTCTAATTCTTATTCATGTAATATTTTGGTAATTGTGTCTGATGATTATGTATCTTAACCCTGATTTCATTCTCATTTTATCTTTTAGTTTATATAAAGAGAATCAGAATTGGGAAATCTAACCAGAGAGACAGGTTATTGTAAAGTTAAGGCATTTGCATGAGAAAGCATCTATGTGTGCGGAGGAAGCCGGGATTTGCATGCAAGGATAGCTTCCTCTTTCACCTTAAGATTCCAGTTGAACCATGAACCATTAACTTGGAATCCTTAGCCTGAACTGCTCTACTAATTCTATTCAGGGTAAGAGGAATGCTCTTACTTCTTCTTACATTAGAGGTGAATATTTTTACCTTTGTTTTATCTCCTGTATTACCGTTTGCTGTTGTTGTTGTTGTTTTGTTGTCACTTATAGATTTCGCAACTACGTTTTGACTTGGAATGTATGATAGGTATGTAACTTAATCTTTTTAACAATTATCTATCCTTTTAATCGTGATTTTGGTAGTAGAAGCACTAAGTGTGTATGGTATTGTATTTAGCGTTTGGTCATCTTGCGTCAGTAACATTTCAAGAAGTAACGCTATGACTGTGAGGAATTGTGATGTTCCTCACGTTATGATAAATTATTGATACGAAGCAATGGATATGATAATGACGATAGTAGTAGAAGTAAATAGTGTCACTGTTACTAATGGCAATATGAGATAGAAAGCACATGTATCTTTATAATCCAATATAACATTGTTGATTACAAAATATATATATATATATATATATATATATATATATATATGTATGTATATATATGTATATGTAAATATATGTATATATATATATGTGTGTGTGTAAGCGAACTAAATTACAAGAAAAAAGAAAAACAAAAACAGAGAAAGCAAGAGAGATGTTGTATAATGACACGTAAAAATTAGTACCAGACCTTCCGGCTCAAAGGATACGCCAACGTAACATGCACAAACTTTTATTACATAAAAGTGAACAATATGTAAATATCTAAAGAAACTCATGATACAATCAGCTTAATATAAGCTGAAGTGACGTGTCTGGACGAGCGTCTTAGGATAAAGGTGCGTCTTGTCTTTCCTCCGAGTCGCAGTCGCAGCTCCACGACAGACGCAGGACTTCGCTCAGCTGATCTTCGTCGAGCGAACACTTGGCGAAGAGTCTGTCGCAGGCGGACGAGTCCCGCGTTTGGGCGCCGACTTGTGCGGCGTGGACGAAGGCGGCGTTGGGGGAGGTGAGGCCCCGAGTGTTGTTGGCGAAGACCTCCAGCAGTTGGGCCTCGTCCGGCGAGCGGTCGGACTCGTCCTTCGCCTCCAGGAGACACAGCGTCTTGGGAATACAGCCTTCGGGGTCCACGTGTTCCACGATGGACAGGAGCAGGTTCTCGTCTGCGTCGGTGTCTGTCTGGACGGAGCGGCCGTAGCGGGGGCGGTACCTCCTGCGAGGGGCCTTGTAGCCGTGGCCGTGGTAGCGCCCATAGCCAGGCCCATGAAAGCGCCGCTTGGATTGGATGCCGGATGCCCTGAGGGCGCCGAAGCCGGTCAGAAGACCTATCGTGGGCGACCCGTGCGCTACCAAGACGCAGGAGAGGCCGACCGCCGCCAGAAGGATAAGGACGTTGTTCATCTGTAAGAAAAAAGATGATACATAAATGGATGCATACTAAAGGGATAGTTATTCAATATAATTCAAGTTTGCGCAGCTGGTGTCCTAACAGAAGGGAGCACAATCTTATTCAAATGCCATTTGATTTTCTTTTAATACACACGCACTTAAATTAAATATGTTAAGCTAAAAATGACAAAGCTACGTCGCGCTTGTTACAGAAGCGTTTAAGTCCGTGAAGCAGCATGGACGTTTATTATAGATATTTACGAAAGAATATCAAGAGGTAAGGAGTCTTTCTGACTATCTTCGCGTGCAATTTGTGCATGTTGAATCGAGAAAGACACATCACGTAATAACAAGTAAAAGTACGAAGAAAAACAGATCTTCAAAATAGATGATGCAATAACATTTTCATCTAATTCCTCGTAAATATTGAAAATATCCCTGCTCACTGCAGCACGAGGTAGTAATTAGTAAGTATATGTAGTAGTAAGTATATGTCTTGCTAAAACTGAGGCAATATGAAGCTATATAAAGCAGTCAAAAAGAGAGAAACTAAGGGAGAGAATAAGGATATGAATATTTAGAGATATTTAGGCTGAGTGCTCTTATGGAAACGCTGTTATTTTTGTTATATTTGGATGTATGTTATTCACGTTGAAATATGGGAACAGTATGTACAGTGTGACATCTTATGTTTAATCATGATGTATCAGAGATCCAAATATCTCATATAGACTATATATAATCATATCAAAGATTAGATTATAATCATCAGGTGATATAATAGACCTCACGCGCACATATTGCTTGCTGGTGAGCAAAATATGAAAAGAAATTCCTTTCTTTCTTTACAATCTATTCTTTATAATCTTTCAGTTTGGAATCTTTGCCCGCCATTTTAGTTTGCTCTCCAGTTCATTTTCCACGTAACAGTTTGTTTACGGATGCGACCATTCTCATGCTAAACTTATATGGAAATTATGTTATATTATATGCCTTGTATTTTCTTTTGTCTTAGAAATATAACATGAAAACTCAATCGTCTGAAGAAGCCTTATGTCAGCCAGTTTGATTATAGCTACAATTCAGAAGATAGAAGTTTTCGACATCAAAGTCAACCATCAATATCTGCTTTATCATTCTTCTGTTTTGTTTTCTTTCTTTCTTTCTTTTTTTCCCCATATATCGCACTACCTCACTGAGACTTACCTTCAAGTCGACACAGAAACAAGAGACTAAATGCTGACTGATTGCAGCCTAACTCCATTATATATATACGTAAGATGTTGTTTCTGATGTTGATATGGGATGCATTAGAATGCTAATGGCCGAGCATTTCCGACGTTAGACCAATAGGGGAGCAGTGCATGATCCACGTCATGAGGGAAGTACATTCTTAGTAGGATGCACGAGAGCTTGTCCTAGTATACTTATATTCTAAGAGTTATAGAAGGGAAAAGAGGGGAGGGATAGAACGAGGAAAAAGGGAAGGAGACAAAAAGGAGAAGACGAAAAGAAGAAGAAGAAAAAAAAAAACAGATCTTAAGTAAATCGTTTATCTTAAGGAGATCATTTATATTTGTGGACAATTGGAAATACAGCTAAAAATAGGATAAAAGACGACAAGTCGACCCCGGCTGACGAGAGATGACGCACCAGCCAACACTACGATTGCAAGGAAATTCTACGAAAGACGGAGAAAGAGGGAAAGAATAATTTCCTTCTAATCTGATGGGTGGAGAGAGTGAGATTGGAAGGGGGGGAGGGAGATTGTGTGAGTGTGTGTGTGTGTGTGTGTGAGTGTGTGTGTGAGTGAGAGTGTGTGTGTGAGTGTCTGTGTGTGTGTGTGTGAGTGAGAGTGTGTGAGATTGTGTATGAGTGTGTGAATGCGTGTGTGCGTGTGTGTGTGTGTTATCAAAATATGTAGATAAGATTGGTTATACACGAGCTACATGCAACATTAGAGATATAACCGCAAAATCGCACAAACACGCTCCACATAT
>NW_028234404.1:39023983-39026483 GCF_977035675.1 Penaeus japonicus | reverse complement strand
AAGGATAATAGCGGTAATAATCATAATACAAAGATAATAATAGCAACAATAATGATACCAACAACACTAATTATACTCTCTGTATCAGCAATAACAAATGAAGATAACCATGGAATGATTATGATCTTGATAAGATAATGGCAAGACAACCGGAATAGCAAAGATATCCTCTTCTCAAGTTTACAAATATATTTCAATTTTGTTTATGAAATTTGATTCGGAATACAATAGTATTAGAAAATCTTTGACGAACTTCTTTTTCTCTTTCTTTTTTATATATTATGTTTGGAATACTTAAACAAAATGAAAAAGAAATAAATAAATAAAAAACAGGCCATTTTTAACTTACGTTGAATCGAGTTTGGTGTGCTAACCAACCACTCAAAGGAAATGGGAAAGACTATGACAACATACCGTGCAACTTACCCTTTTATACCTGTCCCTCCTCTTTCCCGCGTTCTGATTGGCCAGAACACGGAAGAGGGGACCAATAGGAGAGGTCTATGGGATAAGGAAGATTAATTTGTATCTTCGTCCTTCCCGTCCGCGCCTTCCAGTGAGTGACGTAAGACTGTGACTTAGGGTAGGTGAATAACATTGGTATTCCTGCATCGTTTTATTATTATTATTGTTATTATTATTATTATTATTATTATTATTGCTACGTTTCATACTAATACTAAGACGTAGGGGTCTAAGATGTAGGATAATCATCTTCATCATAAAGATGAAATGATGATGATAATAATAGTGATAACAATAATGATATTAATGATCATAATGATAGTAGTAACAGTAATGATAATAATAATCTTCATCATAAAGATGAAATGATGATGATAACAATAGTGATAATAATTATGATATTAATGAGCATAATGATAGTAGTATTAATGGTAATTAGTAACAGTAATGATAATAATCATCTTCATCATAAAGATGAAATGATGATAATAACAATAGTGATAACAACAATGATGATGGTGATAACAATAATGACAATTATAAGGATAATGATGATAATAAGGATGATATATCAATGATAAGGATAGTAATAATATTGATGATAATAATGATAATGACGATGATAATAGAAATAATGATAATGATAAAAATAATGATAACAGTAAAAACAAAATCAATATTAATAAGGATGATTTGGAAAGAGCGTTTTTTTCTTTTTCTTTTTTTTCGTTTGTTTGTTTTTTTTCGCCTGTACGTTACTGTCGTATCTATTTTGGAATTAAGATGGACTAGCTTTGCGAAATGGTTAGATTAGTTTTTTTGAAGGTTAAGACGTAAAGAAAAACTCGAAAATGGCCATTTATAACTCTTTATTTATATAACCTTAAGATACAGATATCATAGTGAAAAACAAATAGTCTATTCCTAATATTCCTATCATCATTACTCATAACTCAACATTGCTAACCTAAATACACCTATATATAACCTACATAACCTATATATAACTGTGTTTCGTTATTACAGCGAAAACGAAGCATAAAATCACAACCACCTTAAAATACCTCAATAATTTGAAGAGTTATAAAGGCGAAACGCATGTTATAATAACGTGTTATAAAAACGCAATTTATAAGCTGTTTATCAGTTCACAAATATTCACGAGAGACGAATAGGACAATTCATCACAGTATCCCGTAATTTTTTGTTTAGGCCTAAAAGATCTGGTGTGATAGAAGCGCGATGTATGTCCTTAGATAGAGAGGGGTGGGGTGAGGGTGAGAGAGAGAGAGAAGGAAGAGAGGAGGGATGAAGGGAGGGAAAATGAGAGAAGAGAGGGGGAGGGAGGGTGAAAAGGAGAGAGAGAGAGGGGGGGAGTGAAAGAGAGAGGAAGAGAGAGAGAGAGAAAGGGGGGTGAGAAAGAGAGAAAGAGAGAGAATAAGAGAGAAAGAGAGAGAGGGAGGAAGAGAATAAGAGAGAGAGAGAGAGAATAAGAGAGAACGAGAGAGAGGGAGGAAGAGAATAAGAGAGAGAAAGATAAAGAGAGAGAGAGAGAGAGAGAGAGAGAGAGAGAGAGAGAGAGAGAGAATAATAGAGAAAGAGAAAGAAAGAGAGAGAGAGAGAGGGGAGAAAGAGAGGAATAGAGGAGGGACGAAGAGAGGGAGATAATAAGAGAGAAAGAGAGAGAGAGAAACAAAAAAGAATGAATGAAGGTGAGAGAGAAGGGGTTTAAGAGGGAGGGAGGAGTAATGAGACTAAGGGGGGGAAGGAGAAGGGGCAGAGGAAGGACTAAAGAAAACAGTAAATACAAAAAGAAGAAGAAAAAGTAACCAGATACGTTATCAACTACGTATTTTTTTATTATTTTTTTTTTTTTATAACGGCAATAATTCATAAAACAAATAATATCAATAATGATAATGGTAATAACAATAATAATAATAACAATATTAATAATGCTAATGATATCAATTTATCTGTAATACATATTAAATTTAACTATATTTTATTTATCGGTGACAAAAATATAATGAAA
>NW_028234404.1:39008983-39016483 GCF_977035675.1 Penaeus japonicus | reverse complement strand
ATATATATATTATATATGTTGTGTGTGTGTGGTGTGTGATGTGTGTGTGTGTTCTTTGTGTGTGGTGTGTGTGTGTGTGTGTGTGATTGTGTGTGATGTTGTGAGAGATTTGAGTAGATAGTCAGAGACTCTCACTATCTATCACTGCCTCACTCTATCACATTCACTCTAAATCTAAAATAAATCTTGTCTATAACACTCATATCTCTCACGTAAATAAAAAACACTGTAACTACACATGAGAGTGAGTGAGACAGTTAGTGGAGATATATCACATGCTCACACACACTCACACACTCAATAACATTACACAAACTCACACACACACACACAAAAACACACTGCCACTCACACACCACTCACACACACACACACACAAACCTCACACGTCACAACCAAATACACACACACACACACAAATCACACAATACCGAAACACACTACACACATCACCACTAACTAACAAACTCACTCACTACAACAAAACTATCTGCCAGACAGTACACTCAGACTCACACTCCGACGCACTCTCACACACACTCCACACTCACACACACACTCTCACTCAGTAGACCCAAGACACAACACACATCTCACAACCACCTCTCTCTACCAAACTCATACACACACACACTCACACTCTCACACACACACAAAATAACACACTCTTCTCACAAGACAACTCCCACACACTACTCACTCACATCACACTCTCACAACACAACACACTCGACAAATCACACACATACACACAGACAACACACACACTCACACCACAAACACAAACTCTCAAACCCACTCACCTCAAACTCACTAACACTCTCACACAAAATCCCCACCCTCTCTCATAAACTCACAAATCACGACACACACAAACATCACACACGACCCACTCACAAACCCAGTCCACACACTCACACACCCACAACTCTCACCCTCACACACACTCACACACAAACACACAACTACACTCCACACATACCCACAGCAGTCACTCCTCACTACACCACACACTCACTCACACTACACCACCCACTCACACACACACATCTCACACACACACACACACACACACACACACTCGTCACCCCATCACACACACTCACCTGCCACACACACCACACACCACAATCACACACACACAACACACACACAGACAACACAATCTACCACACACAAACACACCCACTAACCACACACACCCACACACACACACTCACCACTCACACCACACACACACACACACAGCATAGGATATTGTATATTATAGTTAGGAGATATGAGATTTATATATAGAGATTGATTGTATAGTGAGTTTGAGTGATACTTAGAGAGACATATTGTATACAGTTGAGTATATAGATACACACTCACACACACACCACACACTCACACACACACACACTCACCACACACACAAAAACACTCACTCACACTTACACACCAACAAACACACTCATACACCAACACAATCAAACCCCCCCCTCCATCACATCCCACACACTAACACACACTCACACACACACCACTCACACTCACACACCACACTCAAAACACCCACACACACACTCACACACTCAAACACTCACCACACACAAAGACTCACTCTCAAAAACAACTCTCACTCACACTCTCACACACACACCCCGTCTCACACTCACACTCACACACACACTAACATCACCACCACACACACACACACACTCACAAGCCCACACCCACCCTCCCTCTAACCACTTCACACTCACGCACACCACACCAACACACACTCACACAAAGTACACTCACACCTACACAGCAAACACACTCACAAACTCTCACACTCACACACACACTCACACACACAGACTTACACACCTCACACACACACACACACACAACTCATCGTCACAGACACACCCTCTCACACCCTCACTAACTACTCACAAACACGACACACACACCACAAACTCACACACACACTCAGACACACACACACACACGACCCTCACACTCACACACACACACTCACTCCCACACAGAGAGAATATTTAGATATATTAGACATATAGAGTGAACGTGAGAATATATTGTGATTTAGAGTGATATGTGATTAGATAAGATAGAGATATAAAATATATTATAGTAGAGAGTAGATAGAGATAATAGTGCGCGAGATACATACACACACACACACTCAATCATACACACACACTCACTCACACACACAACACACACACACACTCTGACACACATAAACCACACTCACACACACACACACTCACACCCTACAAACACTCTCACACACAAACACAAGACACATACACACACACACACACACACCAACCACAAAACACACACACCCACCCACACTCACACACACACACACAAACACACTCACACTCACACAGCACACACACTCTCACACCCACACACACATACACACACACACACAGCACACACTCACACACAAACACAAACACACACACACACAATATAGTAATATATGTATAGCTATGTGTATATATATATATATATATTTGATAATAATATAAGAGATATACATACCACACACTACATACACCACACACACACACTACACACACACACAACACCCACACACCCCACGGAAAACCCACACAAACACACACACACACACTCACATACACACACACACACAAAGACCACCCCCCCCCCCCCCCCCCCCCCCCCCCCCCCCCTACTCTCTCACACACACACACACACGCACACACACACACACACCCACACCCTCCCTCACACTCACCCACACAACACACAGCACACACACAGCACACACAAAATACCACACCAAACCCACTCACTAGCCACCCTTACTCACACTCACACACAAAGATACACACTAACCAGTCACACCAATCACAAACCACACACATCACACTCTCAAACCAACACTCCATCACACACCCAGACAGACACTCATCACCCACACACTCACTCAATCATCCCACACTCACTCACTCACACACACACACCGACTCACACACACCCACTCACTCTCACACACACTCACACACACACACACACTCAATCCTCTCAGAGATATAGAGAATTAGTTGTTTAGCGAGTATATATATAGTCAGACACACACTACCAACCCCCACCCACCCACACCTCTCACACATATCAGTCACTGTCTACATCAACGTAACACTATATCTATCTATCAATCACTTTAAACACCAATCCCTAAAACAACTCTATCCACGACACACTCACTAACACATAACTCTAGTACACAACACACCCCACTCTCACAATCTCTCTCCGTCACACTCTCACGGATAGCCTTAGAACTACTGACTCACCTACTCACCCCAGTACACTCCTCTCACACTCACAAGTCACACTCAAACACCTCACTCTCACAAAATCTCTACCCCCCCCTATAAGAATCAGAATGTATAAGAGAGTCTCACTCACTAACCCTCTCTCTCACATCGCCTCAAACACACTCACTCACCTCTCTCCATATCTCTTAACCCTCACCCAATCTAAATCACTCTCGTCTCATAACACTCACACACACTCACACTCACACACTCTAACTCTCTTCCATTCTATACATGTCAACAACCCCCTCCCCAACACACCCACCCACCACACACCTCCCGCCACACCCCCCACCCACCCCCACACACAACAATACATCTATATAACTATAACTATATAAATCTAAGATAAATAAAAAATAAATATCACTACCTCTATTCTATTTTTGTTATAAATCAACTCAGTTTATAAAAACATATTATATCAAAATCCCTCTATATCAATCAATATCCTCAAACTCTAAATCACCTCTGTACCTCACTAAATGAGACTATCACACCCAACCCCACTCTTGACAAAGACACACCATACCTCTTAACACTCACATCACTACACTCAACTCATCTCACTAAATACACACACAAACATGTTTAGTGAGTGAGTGAGAGAGTTGGAGAGTAGTGTTTAGTGTGTGTGGTGTCGTGTGTGTGTTGCGTGCGTGTTTGTGTGTGTGTGTGTGTGCTCACGTACGGCATGTTTATGTATATTCCGGGTGCACCGTGAGTTGGAAAAGAATATACAAATGTTGTAATACATATACTATGTATACGAAGGAATATAATGCGTGGGCATGTGTGACGAATTGTGTGTTGTACGTTTGTGCGTGTGTTGAGCGAGCCAGACCTTTCAGCTTCATTGTACCATCTGCCGCCATTACCGGAGCAATAGGCGTGGTTGCTTAGCACGTAGATTAACCCTGTTTCTGGCTGGCGTTTTCGTGAACATGGCATGATGGATTGCGGCGCACATGCCATGGTTACTGAGGGTAATGTAGGCCTTGGCAACCTTCCCAGGGCTTAATGTGTAGTAAATAGGATCTCGGAAGAAATTATTTTTTTTTCTTTTTCTATGTATTATTATTATTATTGAAAAACAAGATCGATAAAACAAAACAGAGACAGAAGGAAGTTATAAAAAAGTCGAATTATGGATAAGAAAAAAGAGAAGAGGATTTTAAGGGAGATAAGTGTCATAACTAATTTGAGAGCAAGATTAAAAGAGCGTGTAGGAGAGAGAAAAGAAATACGATCCATAAGAGGGTTAATTCGATTTAGGACCGCAGCTAGGGAGAAAAAAAATATGCGATATGGTACTGGCAACCGGGATCATAAACCCTAAAATACATTTGACCTTGGGAAACCAAAAAATTAGGGTCCTTCTGTTTATAGATATGGTTTTTATTTATGAAAGCGATGACGAAATTATTATTATGATCGAAATTTAGTAGATTCGGATGGCTGTTACCCCTCTTGTTATCTATGTGACATTCACCCCCTCATTTTCTAAAATTAAACAAACTGTCGTCTGTCTACTGTGGTTCGTTTATATATTGTGTGTGTGGGAGGGTGGGGGGGAGGGGGGCGGGGTAGGGAGGGGGATGAGGGAGAGGGTGGGGGGGGAAGGGGGATCGAGGTATGTGTGTGTGTGTTGTTAGTGAGGTGGGAGTGAATAATGTGGAGTATGTGTATGTGTACGTGTGTGTGTTTGTAAGTGTTTATAAGCGCGTACATGTGATTGTAAGGTAAGTGAGCGTTTGTATGTGTACCTGCATGTTGTTGTGTGTGTGTGTGTACGTGTGTGTGTTTATATGTATTTGTAGGCGCGTACATGGGATTGTAAAGTAAGTAGGCGTTTGTATGTGTATCTGTGTGTTGCTTCGTGTGTGTGTGTGTGTGTGTGCGTGTGTGTGTTTGTATGTATTTGTAAGCGCGTACATGTGATTGTAAGGAAAGTGAGCGTTTGTATGTGTATCTGTGTGTTGTTTTGTGTGTGTGTGTGTGTGTGTGTGTGTGTGTGCGTACGTGTGTGTTTATATGTATTTGTAAGCGCGTACATGGGATTGTAAAGTAAGTAGTCGTTTGTATGTGTATCTGTGTGTTGCTTCGTGTGTGTGTGTGTGTGTGTGTGTGTGTGTTTGTATGTATTTGTAAGCGCGTACATGTGATTGTAAGGTAAGTGAGCGTTTGTATGTGTATCTGTGTGTTGTTTTGTGTGTGTGTGTGTGTGTGTGTGTGTGTGTGCGTACGTGTGTGTTTATATGTATTTGTAAGCGCGTACATGGGATTGTAAAGTAAGTAGTCGTTTGTATGTGTATCTGTGTGTTGTTGTGTGTGTGCGTATGTGTGTGTGTTAGTGTGCGTGTATGTGTGTGTACTATGAATGAACAGATTACACCAAGTCCTTGAGGAGACAAAAGACAATCGCCCCAGACAAGACCTAACCTTATATATCCATCGCGCTGAGTCATCGTGACTGGTACAGATTTAAGGTGGAGGATGGGGGGAGGGGGGTGAAGGGGCAAGGCAGGTAGGGGAAAGGAGGAGGAGGAGGAGGAGGAGGTAGAGGAGGAGGAAGAGGAGGAGGTGGAGGTGGAGAAAGAGGAGGAGGTGGAGGTGGAGGTGGACAAAGAGGAGGAGGAGGAGGAGGAGGTAGGTTAGAGTTAGATAGGGAGGGCGGAAAAGAGGAGGAGAGGGAGGTGGATGGTTTTGGAGGTGTGAGAAAGAGGAGGAAGAGGAGGAGGAGGGGGAAGAAGGAGGAGGAGGGGGAGGAGGAAGAGGAGGAGAAGGAGGAAGAGGAGGAGGAGGAAGGGGTGGAGGGGGAGGAGGAGGAGGAGGAGGAGGAGGAGTGAGGAGGATGAGGACGAGAGAAGATAGGAATATGTGAGGGGAGAATACTGAAGGAAGATGGAGGAGGAGAGATAGAAGGAGGGGAGGGGAGGGAGAAAGGGGAAGGGAAGAATAGAAAAGAAGGGGAATGTGAAGTGAAGGACGGGGGAAAGGCAGGAAAGGGGAAATAGAGAGAAAAGGATGAGTAGGAAGAGTTTGGGGAGAGAAGATCAGTAGAGAACGGTGCATAAAGAAAGGGAGAGAGTCGGGGATGGGAGGGAGATGGGGTTTGAAGGAGAATGAGAAGGGAGGAACGGGCGGGAGTGATGAAAAATGTGAATGATAAGGTGAAAAGGGGGAGAGAGAGGGGAAAAGAGGAATAGGGGGACGGGGGAAGATGAGGAAAGGGGGAAAAAGAAAGGAAAGTTATAAGAAAGGAAATAGGAGAAAAAGGACGAAGGGAGGGAACAAGGAGATGGGGGTGTATAAGAGGCGAGGGAATCGGAGGGAGGGAGGGAGATGGGGTAAGGAGGAAGAGAGGGAAGGAGGAAGGGAGAGAGTCGGGGAAGGGAGATGGGGTAAGGAGGGAGGGAGGGAGGGAGAAGGGGTAAGGAGGGAGGGAGGGAGAGAGGGAGGGAGGGAGGAGATTAAACCAAGGAAGGGTTACAGCCAGGTAGAGGCGGGCGCATTACGTTCACTGGGTATGGGCAGGGGGGGGGGGGCATGGCATTATGGGTAAGGAGGGGAAGGGGGAGGGGGCATGGTATTATGGATAAGGGGGATGGCCTTACTGTCATGGGGTGTAGTAAAAATAAATATGAAAGAAAAAAAAGGAGAAAAAGCGAAATGTAATGAAAAGAGTATAAAAGGAAGGGAGGGGAGTGAAAGAATGAGAGAATAAAGTAGTAGCAGTGAAGCAAAGCAAAAATAGAAAAGTAAGTGTATGAGTAAAAAGAAGAATGAGAGAGAAAAAAGAAGTAAAAAAAGTAAAGAGGAAGTAGATGGAGACAGTGAAAAAGAGAAAGTAAAGAGTAGTTAAGGAGAGAGTACAGAAAGTAAGGAAGAGTAGAGATAGAAAGTATAAGGAAAAGAGTAGTGGGTGAACAAATTAAGAAGTATAATAGAGGAAGAAGAAAAAATGAGGTGTAGCAGGAAGAGGATGAAGAGACAAGGAGAAGGAAAAAAGACGAAAAAGAATAGCAGAAAAGAAAAAGAAAAAGTAAGTCAAAAAAATAAGAAAGTGAAGTTGTGAGTGACGAGTAGAAGTTAAAAGAAACTAGAGAGAAGTGTTGAAGAAAAGAGAAGTGAAGAAAGTAGTAGAGAG
>NW_028234404.1:38953983-38971483 GCF_977035675.1 Penaeus japonicus | reverse complement strand
TTCCCCTCTTCCTCCTCCCAACAGTCATCCGTCTAACCCTCTTCCCTACATAATCTCCATTTCTTCTCACTATGTGTCCCAGCCACCTCAATCTGCTTTCTCTCAACTTTTCCGATATTTCTGTATTAGCGTATCTATATGCAGTAGGTGGATAAATATAATTGTATGATTATATGACCTTGCGATGTTTAATAAGAAGTGGAGATAGGAAAAGCTCAACCTATAAACGTGATTTTCTGCTAATGTTTACAAAAATGTTTACAAAGAGCAGCGTCAATACATGAATGTATTTATTCATTTATCAATTCATCTCTCTATGTCATGTTATTATCTGTCACTTCCTGAAGGTTATCCCTACTAACAAACACCACAGGTCTATGCATTTGAGCCTATTCACACAAGCACACATGAACTAAATGAACAAATGATTACAAAACTCAATGATATAACATGTTCCTGAAGATGAGCAGAAGAGCCAGATGATCAACATACCACATGAATTCGGACAAAAACATCGTCGAGTCATTTAAACATTCTTAAAATAGACTATTGTAGTGAGTTCACTTAAGTATACAGGGGATGTAGCTCAAGTGGTAGAGCGCTCGCTTAGCATGTGAGAGGTACGGGGATCGATACCCCGCATCTCCAAGAAGTTCGAGTATTTTTTTTTTCTTTTTTTCAATTCTAAATGGTAAATTTCAGAAATATGTTGTTGACTTGAAATGATATTTGTCATTATTATCATGTTGACGTCGATTGTCGTGAAATAGGATAACTGATAAATTTATTATTATAAAATTATTATTATGATGGTGATTAGTATACTTACGATGAGAATGATGATTATGATGATGGTGGTGATGATAATGATCATGATCATAATGATAATGATAATGAGTCATAATTATAATTACAACTATGATTATTATCATGAGCATTAATATCACTAATGTTATTACTCATCATTACTATGATTACTATCATTGATATCATAAATGCTACAATCATTATTTTTATTGATACCTTTTAATAAATAATAAATATCATAGCAAGGACAACAACAACGAAAATACTAATTGTGATAAAAGTAACAATAAAAAAAAATCATAATGCTTATAGATAACAACGATAGTGATTGTCACAAACTTAGACTATTGAGAGAGAGAGAGAGAGAGAGAGAGAGAGAGAGAGAGAGAGAGAGAGAGAGAGAGAGAGAGAGAGAAAAGGAGAGAAGGAGAGAAAGAGAGAGAGAAAAAAAGAGCAAGAGATAGAGAGAGAGAAGAGAGAGAGATAGAGAAAGAGTAAAAGAAAGAGAGAGAAAGGGAAATAGAGAGAGGGAGAGAGAGAGAGAAAGGAAGATAGAGAGAGAGAATGAGGGGGAGGGAGAGAGAGAGAGAGAAGGAGGGGGGAGGAGAGAGAGAGAGATGGAGAGAGAAGGAAAGAGAGAGAGAAAGAGAGAGGAAAGAGAGCGAGAGAGAGAGAGAGAAAGGGAGATAGTGATTGTCACGAACTTAGACTATTGAGAGAGAGAGAGAGAAGGAGGGCAGGAGAGAAAGAGAGAGAGAAAAAAAAGAGAAAGAGATAGAGAGAGAGAAAGAGTAAGAGAAAGAGAGAGCGAGAGAGAGAAAGAAAGGAACATAGAGAGAGAAAAAAACACCAAATATTGTAGTAGTTCTCTACATAACGAAAGAAATATTTGACTTAGTCTATCCTAAAAATAACTTAAACATCCGTTTTCTGTCACGCAATAGGCACTATGCCGGTCAAACGCGGAACTTTCTCTTAAATTTCTTAAAATAGACTATTGTAGTGACTTCATTTAAGTGTACAGGGGATGTAGCTCAAGTGGTAGAGCGCTCGCTTAGCATGTGAGAGGTACGGGGATCGATACCCCGCATCTCCAAGTATATATGTGTGTGTATATATATATTTTTTATTTTTTGTTTTTTTGTTTTTAGAGAGAGAGAAGGAGGGGGAGGGAGAGATAGAGAGATGGAGAGAGAGGAAGAGAGAGAGAGAAGGAAGGAGATAAAAGAAAGAGAGAGGGGGGGGTGAGAGAGAGAAAGAGAAAGAGAGATCAATCAATGATACTGATGGTAAATGTAATGATGGAGATGATGACGATAAAAAGATAAAACGAACAGTAATGATGATGATAACAACAACAATAACATCAAAGATAGAAAATTATAGATAACTAGAGGTGGAGAATACTGTGTCTTTTCTCATGTCAAAAAAACTCTATCAAGGGTAATCATAATCAAGGTGGGAGGGGGGGGGGGTCCGCTCAATTTTTTATTTTATTTTTTATTTTATTTTATTATTTTTTTATTTTTTATTTATCTATTTATCTTTTTACGTGTATTACTTATGCATTTGCCTGTTTATCTGAGATTAAAATTCCTTAATGAAATAGATATCATAAGTAATGTGGTATAATGTGAGTGAATATTAAGCACTGTATATTTTTAGCATCATATACTTTATATTCTATATATTTTGCATATATTTTATCATCATTATCATCACTACAATCATTATCATTACCATCATCATTATCATCTCCACCATCATCACCATTTTCATTATTATCATGATATAAAGAAAAATATCACCAAATATTGTAATAGTTTTCTACCGGAATCAAATGTAACAAAATAAGTATTTGAGTTAGTCTATCCTAAAATTAACTTAAACATCCGTTTTCTGTCACGCAATAGGCACTATGCCGGTCAAACGCGGAACTTTCTCTTAAATTTCTTAAAATCGACTATTGTAGTGACTTCACTTAAGTGTACAGGGGATGTAGCTCAAGTGGTAGAGCGCTCGCTTAGCATGTGAGAGGTACGGGGATCGATACCCCGCATCTCCAATTGGTCACGGTTTTGTTGTTTGTTTACAAATCTAAATGGTAAATTTCAGAAACATGTTGTTGACTTGAAATTATATTTGTCATTATTATCATGTTGACGTCTATTGTCGTGAAATAGGATAATTGATAATGATAAAAAAAAAAGATTATTATGATGGTGATGAGTATACTTACAATGAGAATGATGATTATGATGATGGTGGTGATGATAATGATCATGATCATAATGATAATGATAATGAGTCATAATTATAATCACAACTATGATTATTATCATGAACATTAATATGATTGACGTTATTACTCATCATTACTATAATTACTATCATTGATATCATAAATGCTACAATCATTATTGTTATCATTGCTACTTTTTTATATATAATAAACATCATAGCAAGGACAACAAGCACGAAAATACTAATTGTGATAAAAGTAACAATATAAAAAAAATCATAATGCTTATAGATAACAACGATAGTGATTGTCACGAACTTAGACTATTGAGAGAGAGAGAGAGAGAGAGAGAGAGAGAGAGAGAGAGAGAGAGAAGGAGAGAAGGAGAGAAAGAGAGAGAGAAAAAAGAGCAAGAGATAGAGAGAGAGAAGAGAGAGAGAGAGAGAGAGTAAGAGAAAGAGAGAGAAAAGGAGATAGAGAGAAAGGGAGATAGATAGAGAGAGAGAGAGAGAGAGAGAGAGAGAGAGAAGGAGGGAAGGAGAGAAAGAGAGAGAGAAAAAAGAGCAAGAGATAGAGAGAGAGAAGAGAGAGAGAGAGAGAGAGAGAGTAAGAGAAAGAGAGAGAAAAGGAGATAGAGAGAAAGGGAGATAGAGAGAGAGAGAGAAAGGGAGATAGATGGATAGAGAGAGAGAGAAGGAGGGGGAGGGAAAGAGAGAGAAAAGGAAGGAAGGGAGAGAGGGGAGAGAGAGAGTAAGAGAAAGAGAGAGAAAGAGAGAGCGAGAGAGAGAGAGAAAGGGAGATAGAGAGAGGGAGAGAGAAAGAGAGAAGGAGGGGGAAGGAGAGAGAGAGAGATGAAGAGAGAAGGAAAGAGAGAGAGAAAGAGAGAGGGGAGAGAGAAAGAGTAAGAGAAAGAGAGAGCGAGAGAGAGAGAGAGAAAGGGAGATAGTGATTGTCACGAACTTAGACTATTGAGAGAGAGAGAGAAGGAGGGAAGGAGAGAAAGAGAGAGAGAGAAAAAAAGAGAAAGAGATAGAGAGAGAGAAAGAGTAAGAAAAAGAGAGAGCGAGATAGAGAAAGAAAGGGAGATAGAGAGAGAGAGAAAAAAAAAACAAATATTGTAGTAGTTCTCTACATAACGAAAGAAATATTTGACTTAGTCTATCCTAAAAATAATTTAAATCCATCCGTTTTCTGTCACGCAATAGGCACTATGCCGGTCAAACGCGGAACTTTCTCTTAAATTTCTTAAAATAGACTATTGTAGTGACTTCACTTAAGTGTACAGGGGATGTAGCTCAAGTGGTAGAGCGCTCGCTTAGCATGTGAGAGGTACGGGGATCGATACCCCGCATCTCCAAGACAATCGATTTTTTTTTTTTTTTTTTTCCAATTCTAAATGGTAAATTTCAGAAATATGTTAACTTAAAATAACATTTGTCATTATTATCATGATGACGTCTATTGTCGTGAAATAGGATAATTAATAATGATAAGAGCAAAAATAATGATTATTATGATGGTGATGATGACGATTATGATGATGGTGATGATGATGACGATGAAGATGCTAATGATGATAATAACGATAATAATAATGGTGATGATAATGATAATAAAGATAGTGATGATAAAAGATATACAATACGTATAAAATATAAAGTATATAAAATATAAAGTATATAAAATATATAATAATAAAAATATACCTCTCTCTTAGTCTCTCTCTCTTCTTCGCTCTCTTTCTCTCTCTATCTCTCTCCCTCGCTCCCTCTCTCTCTCTCTCCCTCCCTCTCGCGAAGATATTCACCCAGGCGAATATCTTCGCGAATATCTCTCAACCTTCGTGAATATCTCTCAACCTTCGGGAATATCTCTCAACCTTCGCGAATATCTCTCAACCTTCGCGAATATCTCTCAACCTTCGTGAATATCTCTCAACCTTCGGGAATATCTCTCAACCTTCGCGAATATCTCTCAACCTTCGTGAATATCTCTCAACCTTCGGGAATATCTCTCAACCTTCGTGAATATCTCTCAACCTTCGTGAATATCTCTCAACCTTCGGGAATATCTCTCAACCTTCGCGAATATCTCTCAACCTTCGGGAATATCTCTCAACCTTCGCGAATATCTCTCAACCTTCGCGAATATCTCTCAACCTTCGTGAATATCTCTCAACCTTCGCGAATATCTCTCAACCTTCGCGAATATCTCTCAACCTTCGCGAATATCTCTCAACCTTCGTGAATATCTCTCAACCTTCGTGAATATCTCTCAACCTTCGCGAATATCTCTCAACCTTCGCGAATATCTCTCAACCTTCGTGAATATCTCTCAACCTTCGGGAATATCTCTCAACCTTCGCGAATATCTCTCAACCTTCGCGAATATCTTTCAACCTTCGTGAATATCTCTCAACCTTCGCGAATATCTCTCAACCTTCGCGAATATCTCTCAACCTTCGCGAATATCTTTCAACCTTCGTGAATATCTCTCAACCTTCGCGAATATCTCTCAACCTTCGCGAATATCTCTCAACCTTCGCTAATATCTCTCAACCTTCGCGAATATCTCTCAACCTTCGTAAATATCTCTCAAGCTTCGCGAATATCTCTCAACCTTCGCGAATATCTCTCATGCTTCGCGAATATCTCTCAACCGTCGCGAATATCTCTTAACCTTCGCGAATATCTCTCAACCGTCGCGAATATCTCTCAACCTTCGTGAATATCTCTCAACCTTCGTGAATATCTCTCAACCTTCGCGAATATCTCTCAACCTTCGCGAATATCTCTCAACCTTCGTGAATATCCCTCAACCTTCGCGAATATCTCTCTATCTTTACGAATATCTCTCAACCTTCGCGAATACCTCTCAACCTTCGCGAATATCTCTCAACCTTCGCGAATATCCCTCAACCTTCGCGAATATCTCTCAACCTTCGCGAATATCTCTCAACCTTCGCGAATATCCCTCAACCTTCGCGAATATCTCTCAACCTTCGCGAATATCTCTCAACCTTCGCGAATATCTCTCAACCTTCGCGAATATCTCTCTATCTTTACGAATATCTCTCAACCTTCGCGAATATCTCTCAACCTTCGCGAATATCTCTCAATCTTTGCGAATATCTCTCAACCTTCGCGAATATCTCTCAACCTTCGCGAATATCTCTCAACCTTCGTGAATATCTCTCAACCTTCGTGAATATCTCTCAACCTTCGCGAATATCTCTCAACCTTCGCGAATATCTCTCAACCTTCGCGAATATCTCTCAACCTTCGCGAATATCTCTCAACCTTCGCGAATATCTCTCAACCTTCGCGAATATCTCTCAACCTTCGCGAATATCTCTCAACCTTCGCGAATATCTCTCAATCTTTACGAATATCTCTCAACCTTCGCGAATATCTCTCAACCTTCGCGAATATCTCTCAACCTTCTTGAATATCTCTCAACCTTCTTGAATATCTCTCAACTTAACAGAAAATAACAGGAATACTTAGCTTCCCAAGAAACGACCTTTTGAAAATTAGAAAAAAAAAAAACTAAATAATGTAGTAGTTCTCTACTGACCAATCCGTTCAGATCATAAAAATTATAATGGTGATAATCATAAGAACTATTTGAGTTAGTCTATCCTAAAAATAACTTAAACATCCGTTTTCTGTCACGCAATAGGCACTATGCCGGTCAAACGCGGAACTTTCTCTTAAATTTCTTAAAATAGACTATTGTAGTGACTTCACATAAGTGTACAGGGGATGTAGCTCAAGTGGTAGAGCGCTCGCTTAGCATGTGAGAGGTACGGGGATCGATACCCCGCATCTCCAAGTAAATATCTGTATATATATATATATATTTTTTTTTTCTATTTTTAGAGAGAGAGAAGGAGGGGGAGAGAGAGATAGAGAGATGGAGAGAGAGAGAGAAGGAAGGAGAGAAAGAAAGAGAGAGGAGAGAGAGAGAGAGAGTAAGAGAAAGAGAGAGCGAGAGAGAGAGAGAAAGGGAGATAGAGGGAGAGAGAGAGAGAAAAGGAGGGGGAGGGAAAGAGAGAGAGATGGAGAGAGAATGAAGGATAGAAAGAAATAGATTGAGAGTGTAAGAGAAAGAGAGAGCGAGAGAGAGAGATGGAGAGAGAAGGAAAGAAAGAGAGAAAGAGAGAGGGGAGAGAGAGAGAGTAAGAGAAAGAGAGAGCGAGAGAGAGAGAGAGAAAAGGAGATGGTGATTGTCACAAACTTAGATTATTGAGAGAGAGAGAGAGAGCGAAAGAGAGAAAGAGTAAGAGAAAGAGAGAGCGAGAGAGAGAGAGAAAGGGAGATAGAGAGAGAAAGGGAGATAGAGAGAGGGAGAGAGAGAGAGAGAAGGAGGGGGAGGGAAAGAGAGAGATGGAGAGAGAAGGAAGGACAGAAAGAAAGAGAGAGAGAGAGAGAGAAGGAGGGAAGGAGAGAAAGAGAGAGAGAAAAAAGAGAAAGAGATAGAGAGAAAGAAGAGAGAGAGAGAGAAAGGGTGAGAGAAAGAGAGAGCAAGAGAGAGAGAAAGAAAGGGAGATAGAGAGAGAAAGGGAGAGAGAGAGAGAAGGAGGGTGAGGGAAAGAGAGAGAGAGGGGGGGGGAGGAGAGAGAGAGAGAGAGAGAGAGAGAGAGAGAGAGAGAGGGAAAGAGGGGGGGAGGGAGATTGAGAGAGAGAGGGAGGGAGAGAGAGAGAGGGAGGGAGGGAGGGAGAGAGATAGAGAGAGAAAGAGAGGGAAGGAGAGAGAGAGAGAGACTAAGAGAGAGGTAGAGAGAGAGAAAAAAAAAGAGAGAGGTAGAGAGAGAGAGAGACTAAATCCCGCAGACACGGAAATTCCTTCCTTGAATTTCAAATCCACGACCGCAAAAAAAGAGTCGGGGAAGAACAAGAAAAAGAAAAAGGAAGAAAGAAAGAGAGAGAAAAAAAAAAAACGAAAAAAAAATACAACACGAAATTATTCAAATGTTTTAGGATGCGAAGTGGAATTTCTCAAACCGAGATTCGTAGATTTCAATGATTCGAAACTGCTTTTTTTTCTACAATCCGGAAATATTGGAAGCAGAAAAGTGCTGTTATATGAAACAATGATAAGAATGATTATAATTATGACAGTAAATTAATAGTGATGATGATAACAATGTGATGATAATGATAATGATAGTAATGATTATAATGATAAAGATGATGATAAAGATAATAATGAAAATGGTAATGAAGATATCAATAATAATGATAATGATTATAGTAAGGCTACTGGTTTTTAAACGAGGTAGTTATACATATATTAGATACACACTACATAATAGACATACGGTGATGATGATGGTGATAGTGATGATAGTGATGGTGATGATGGTGATAGTGATGGTGATGATGGTGATAGTGATGGTGATGATGGTGATAGTGATGGTGATGATGATGGTGATGGTAATGATGATGATAGTGATGGTAATGATGAGGATGGTAATGATGATAGTAATGAGGATGATGATAGTGATGATGATGATGGTTATGAGGATAATCAAACATAAAAATAAATTAAGATAGCCTGGACTATATATTAGAAAAAAATAAAATCACCGAATGAATTTAGTCGAATCCATTTACCAGAAAATGATATATGAGTAAACAGAAAACATGGTTAATACTGAATGTATAAATATATTTCAGTGAAGGGAAAGCGGATATAATATTGTTTGACATCAATGTAGTTAGAGTATATTGTATCTTATAAAAAAAAAGCAAAAAAGAAAATATCTTACATACTAAATTGTAAATATCCGCATAACACTGTATATAAGAATGGTCCTGATGATAAATGTAACGATAGAGATGATGACGATAAAAAGATAAAACGAACAGTAATGATGATGATAACAACAACAATAACATTAAAGACAGAAAATTAAAGATAACTGGAGGTGGAGAATACTGTGTCTTTTCTCATATAAAAAAAACTCTATCAAGGGTAATCATAATCAGGGTGGGGGGTGGGGGGGGGGGAGTCCGCTCTCTTAGTAATAACGAATATTTGAGCTCAAAGCTTATCAACACTCTGGCTGTGAGAGAATACCAGGAGTTTTTTATTTTATTTATTTATTTCATTTATTTATTATTATTTTTTTTTTACGTGTATTACTTATGCATTTGCCTGTTTATCTGAGATTAAAATTCCTTAATGAAATAGATATCATAAGTAATGTAGTATTATGTGAGTGAATATTAAGCACTGTATATTTTCAGCATCATATAGTTTATATTCTATATATTTTGCATATATTTTATCATCATTATCATCACTACAATCATTATTATTACCATCATCATTATCATCATCACGATCATCACCATTTTCATTACTATAAAGAAAAATATCACCAAATATTGTAATAGTTTTCTACCCAAATCAAATGTAACAAAATAAGTATTTGAGTTAGTCTATCCTAAAATTAACTTAAACATCCGTTTTCTGTCACGCAATAGGCACTATGCCGGTCAAACGCGGAACTTTCTCTTAAATTTCTTAAAATAGACTATTGTAGTGACTTCCCTTAAGTGTACAGGGGATGTAGCTCAAGTGGTAGAGCGCTCGCTTAGCATGTGAGAGGTACGGGGATCGATACCCCGCATCTCCAAGTATATATGTGTGTGTATATATATATTTTTTATTTTTTGTTTTTTTGTTTTTAGAGAGAGAGAAGGAGGGGGAGGGAGAGATAGAGAGATGGAGAGAGAGGAAGAGAGAGAGAGAAGGAAGGAGATAAAAGAAAGAGAGAGGGGGGGTGAGAGAGAGAGAGTAAGAGAAAGAGAGATCAATCAATGATACTGATGGTAAATGTAATGATGGAGATGATGACGATAAAAAGATAAAACGAACAGTAATGATGATGATAACAACAACAATAACATCAAAGATAGAAAATTATAGATAACTAGAGGTGGAGAATACTGTGTCTTTTCTCATGTCAAAAAAACTCTATCAAGGGTAATCATAATCAGGGAGTGGGGGGGGGGGGAGTCCGCTCTCTAAGTAATAGCGAATATTTGAGCTCAAAGCTTATCAACACTCTGGCTGTGAGAGAAAACCAGGAGTTTTTTATTTTATTTATTTATTTTATTTATTTATTATTATTATTTTTTTACGTGTATTACTTATGCATTTGCCTGTTTATCTGAAATTAAAATTCCTTAATGAAATAGATATCATAAGTAATGTAGTATAATGCGAGTGAATATTAAGCACTGTATATTTTTAGCATCATATACTTTATATTCTATATATTTTGCATATATTTTATCATCATTATCATCACTACAATCATTATCATTACCATCATCATTATCATCTTCACGATCATCACCATTTTCATTATTATCATGATATAAAGAAAAATATCACCAAATATTGTATTAGTTTTCTACCCAAATCAAATATAACATAATAAGTATTTGAGTTAGTCTATCCTAAAATTAACTTAAACATCCGTTTTCTGTCACGCAATAGGCACTATGCCGGTCAAACGCGGAACTTTCTCTTAAATTTCTTAAAATAGACTATTGTAGTGACTTCACTCAAGTGTACAGGGGATGTAGCTCAAGTGGTAGAGCGCTCGCTTAGCATGTGAGAGGTACGGGGATCGATACCCCGCATCTCCAAGTGTTCCTTTTTTTGTTGTTTGTTTACAAATCTTAATGGAAAATTTAAGAAATATGCTGTTGACTTGAAATGATATTTGTTATTATTATCATGTTGACGTCTATTGTCGTGAAATAGGATAACTGATAATGATAAAAAAAAGATTATTATGATGGTGATGAGTATACTTACAATGAGAATGATGATTATGATAATGGTGGTGATGATAATGACCATGATCATGATGATTGTGAGTCATAATTATAATCACAACTATGATTATTATCATGAACATTAATATAATTGACGTTATTACTCATCATTACTATAATTACTATCATTGATATCATAAATGCTACAATCATTATTGTTATCATTGCTACTTTTTTATATATAATAAACATCATAGCAAGGACAACAAGCACGAAAATACTAATTGTGATAAAAGTAACAATATAAAAAAAAATCATAATGCTTATAGATAACAACGATAGTGATTGTCACAAACTTAGACTATTGAGAGAGAGAGAAGGAGAGAAGGAAAGAAAGAGAGAGAGAAAAAAGAGCAAGAGATAGAGAGAGAGAAGAGAGAGAGATAGAGAAAGAGTAAAAGAAAGAGAGAGAAAGGGAAATAGAGAGAGGGAGAGAGAGAGAGAGAAAGGAAGATAGAGAGAGAGAATGGGGGGGAGGGAGAGAGAAAGAGAAGGAGGGTGAAGGAGAGAGAGAGAGATGGAGAGAGAAGGAAAGAGAGGGGAGAGAGAGAGTAAGAGAAAGAGAGAGCGAGAGAGAGAGAGAGAAAGGGAGATAGTGATTGTCACGAACTTATACTATTGAGAGAGAGAGAGAGAGAAGGGTAGGAGAGAAAGAGAGAGAGAGAAAAAAAGAGAAAGAGATAGAGAGAGAGAGGAGAGAGAGATAGAGAAAGAGTAAGAGAAAGAGAGAGGAAGGGAGATAGAGAGAGGGAGAGAGAGAGAGAGAGAAAGGGAGATAGAGAGAGAGAATGGGGGGGAGGGAGAGAGAAAGAGGAGGGTGAAGGAGAGAGAGAAAGATGGAGAGAGAAGAAAAGAGAGAGAGAGAGAGAGGGGAGAGAGAGAGAGAATAAGAGAAAGAGAGAGCGAGAGAGAGAGAGAGAGAGAAAGGGAGATAGTGATTGTCACGAACTTATACTATTGAGAGAGAGAGAGAGAGAAGGGTAGGAGAGAAAGAGAGAGAGAGAAAAAAAGAGAAAGAGATAGAGAGAGAGAAAGAGTAAGAGAAAGAGAGAGCGAGAGAGAGAGAGAAAAAACAACAACAAATATTGTAGTAGTTCTCTACTGACCAATCCGTTCAACCAAAATCAAATATAACGAAAGAAGTATTTGAGTTAGTCTATCCTAAAATTAACTTAAACATCCGTTTTCTGTCACGCAATAGGCACTATGCCGGTCAAACGCGGAACTTTCTCTTAAATTTCTTAAAATAGACTATAGTAGTGACTTCCCTTAAGTGTACAGGGGATGTAGCTCAAGTGGTAGAGCGCTCGCTTAGCATGTGAGAGGTACGGGGATTGATACCCCGCATCTCCAATTGTTCCTTTTTTTGTTGTTTGTTTACTAATCTAAATGGTAAATTTCAGAAACATGTTGTTGACTTGAAATTATATATGTCATTATTATCATGTTGACGTCTATTGTCGTGAAATAGGATAATTGATAATGATAAAAAAAAAGATTATTATGATGGTGATGAGTGTGCTTACGATGAGAATGATGATTATGATGATGGTGGTGATGATAATGATCATGATCATGATGATAGTGAGTCATAATTATAATCACAACTAGGATTATTATCATGAACATTAATATAATTGACGTTATTACTCATCATTACTATAATTACTATCATTGATATCATAAATGCTATAATCATTATTGTTATCATTGCTACTTTTTTATATATAATAAACATCATAGCAAGGACAACAAGCACGAAAATACTAATTGTGATAAAAGTAACAATATAAAAAAAATCATAATGCTTATAGATAACAACGATAGTGATTGTCACGAACTTAGACTATTGAGAGAGAGAGAAGGAGAAAGAGAGAGAGAAAAAAGAGCAAGAGATAGAGAGAGAGAAGAGAGAGAGAGAGAGAGAGAGAGTAAGAGAAAGAGAGAGAAAAGGAGATAGAGAGAAAGGGAGATAGATAGAGAGAGAGAGAGAGAGAGAGAGAGAGAGAGAAGGAGGGAAGGAGAGAAAGAGAGAGAGAAAAAAGAGCAAGAGATAGAGAGAGAGAAGAGAGAGAGAGAGAGTAAGAGAAAGAGAGAGAAAAGGAGATAGAGAGAAAGGGAGATAGATAGATAGATAGAGAGAGAGAGAGAGAGAGAGAGAGAAGGAGAGAAGGAGAGAAAGAGAGAGAGAGAAAAGAGCAAGAGATAGAGAGAGAGAGAAGAGAGAGAGAGAGAGAGAGAGAGAGAAAGAGAAAGAGAGAGAAAAGGAGATAGAGAGAAAGGGAGAGAGAGAGAGAGAGAGAAAGGGAGATAGATGGATAGAGAGAGAGAGAAGGAGGGGGAGGGAAAGAGAGATAAAAGGAAGGAAGGGAGAGAGGGGAGAGAGAGAGTAAGAGAAAGAGAGAGAAATAGAGAGCGAGAGAGAGAGAGAAAGGGAGATAGAGAGAGGGAGAGAGAAAGAGAGAAGGAGGGGGAAGGAGAGAGAGAGAGATGAAGAGAGAAGGAAAGAGAGAGAGAAAGAGAGAGGGGAGAGAGAGAGAGTAAGAGAAAGAGAGAGCGAGAGAGAGGGAGATAGAGAGAGAGAGAGAGAGAAGGAGGGGGAAGGAGAGAGAGAGAAAGAGAGAGAGAAAGAGAGAGGGGAGAGAGAGAGAAAGAGAGAGCGAGAGAGAGAGAGAGAAAGGGAGATAGAGAGAGGGAGAGAGAAAGAGAGAAGGAGGGGGAAGGAGAGAGAGAGAGATGAAGAGAGAAGGAAAGAGAGAGAGAAAGAGAGAGGGGAGAGAGAAAGAGTAAGAGAAAGAGAGAGCGAGAAAGAGAGAGAGAAAGGGAGATAGTGATTGTCACGAACTTAGACTATTGAGAGAGAGAGAGAGAGAAGGAGGGCAGGAGAGAAAGAGAGAGAGAGAAAAAAAGAGAAAGAGATAGAGAGAGAGAAAGAGTAAGAGAAAGAGAGAGCGAGATAGAGAAAGAAAGGGAGATAGAGAGAGAAAAAACAAAAACAAATATAGTAGTAGTTCTCTACTGACCGATCCGTTCAACCAAAATCAAATATAACAAAATAAGTATTTGAGTTAGTCTATCCTAAACTTAACTTAAACATCCGTTTTCTGTCACGCAATACGCACTATGCCGGTCAAACGCGGAACTTTCTCTTAAATTTCTTAAAATAGACTATTGTAGTGACTTCACTTAAGTGTACAGGGGATGTAGCTCTAGTGGTAGAGCGCTCGCTTAGCATGTGAGAGGTACGGGGATCGATAACCCGCATCTCCAAGACAATCGATTTTTTTTTCCAATTCTAAATGGTAAATTTCAGAAATATGTTAACTTAAAATAACATTTGTCATTATTATCATGATGACGTCTATTGTCGTGAAATAGGATAATTAATAATGATAAGAGCAAAAATAATGATTATTATGATGGTGATGATGACGATTATGATGATGGTGGTGATGATGATAATGAAGATGGTGATGATGATGACGATGAAGATGCTAATGATGATAATAACGATAATAATAATGGTGGTGATGATAATGATAATAAAGATAGTGATGATGGTGGTGATGATAATGATGATAAAATATATACAATACATATAAAATATAAAGTATATAAGATATAAAGTATATAAAATATATAATAATGAAAATATACCTCTCTCTTAGTCTCTCTCTCTCCTTCTCTCTCTTTCTCTCTCTATCTCTCTCCCTCGCTCCCTCTCTCTCTCTCTCCCTCCCTCTCGCGAATATCTTCGTAAATATCTCTCAACCTTCGCGAATATCTCTCAACCTTCTTGAATATCTCTCAACCTTCGCGAATATCTCTCAACCTTCGCGAATATCTCTCAACCTTCGTGAATATCTCTCAACCGTCGCGAATATCTCTCAACCTTCGCGAATATCTCTCAACCTTCTTGAATATCTCTCAACCTTCGTGAATATCTCTCAACCTTCGTGAATATCTCTCAACCTTCGCGAATATCTCTCAACCTTCGCGAATATCTCTCAACCTTCTTGAATATCTCTCAACCTTCGCGAATATCTCTCAACCTTCGCGAATATCTCTCAACCTTCGTGAATATCTCTCAACCTTCGTGAATATCTCTCAACCGTCGCGAATATCTCTCAACCTTCGTGAATATCTCTCAACCGTCGCGAATATCTCTCAACCTTCGTGAATATCTCTCAACCGTCGCGAATATCTCTCAACCTTCGTGAATATCTCTCAACCTTCGTGAATATCTCTCAACCTTCGTGAATATCTCTCAACCTTCGCGAATATCTCTCAACCTTCGCGAATATCTCTCATGCTTCGCGAATATCTCTCAACCTTCGCGAATATCTCTCAACCTTCTTGAATATCTCTCAACCTTCTTGAATATCTGTCAACCTTCGTGAATATCTCTCAACCTTCTTGAATATCTCTCAACCTTCGTGAATATCTCTCAACCGTCGCGAATATCTCTCAACCTTCGTGAATATCTCTCAATCTTCTTGAATATCTCTCAACTTAACTGAAAACAACAGGAATACTTAGCTGCCCAAGAAACGACCTTTTGAAAATTAGAAAAGAAAAAAATATCACTAAATAATGTAGTAGTTCTCTACAGACCAATCCGTTCAGATCATAACTATTATGATGGTGATCATCATAAGAACTATTTGAGTTAGTCTATCCTAAAAATAACTTAAATCCATCCGTTTTCTGTCACGCAATAGGCACTATGTCGGTCAAACGCGGAACTTTCTCTTAAATTTCTTAAAATAGACTATTGTAGTGACTTCCCTTAAGTGTACAGGGGATGTAGCTCAAGTGGTAGAGCGCTCGCTTAGCATGTGAGAGGTACGGGGATCGATACCCCGCATCTCCAAGTAAATATCTGTATATATATATATATATTTTTTTTTTTTTTCTATTTTTAGAGAGAGAGAAGGAGGGGGAGGGAGAGATAGAGAGATGGAGAGAGAGAGAGAAGGAAGGAGAGAAAGAAAGAGAGAGGGGAGAGAGAGAAAGAAAAGGAGGGGGAGGGAAAGAGAGAGAGATGGAGAGAGAATGAAGGATAGAAAGAAATAGATTGAGAGTGTAAGAGAAAGAGAGAGCGAGAGAGAGAGATGGAGAGAGAAGGAAAAAAAGAGAGAAAGAGAGAGGTGAGAGAGAGAGAGTAAGAGAAAGAGAGAGCGAGAGAGACAGAGAGAGAAAAGGAGATGGTGATTGTCACAAACTTAGACTATTGAGAGAGAGAGAGAGAGAGAAAGAAGGAAGGAGAGAAAGAAAGAGAGAGGGGGGGGGGCAGTAAGAGAAAGAGAGAGCGAAAGAGAGAAAGAGTAAGAGAAAGAGAGAGCGAGAGAGAGAGAAAGTGAGATAGAGAGAAAAAGGGAGATAGAGAGAGGGAGAGAGAGAGAGAGAAGGAGGGGGAGGGAAAATGTGAGATGGAGAGAGAAGGAAGGACAGAAAGAAAGAGAGAGAGAGAAAGGGAAATGGTGATTGTCACGAACTTAGACTATTGAGAGAGAGAGAGAGAGAAGGAGGGAAGGAGAGAAAGAGAGAGAGAAAAAAGAGAAAGAGATAGAGAGAGAGAAGAGAGAGAGAGAGAAAGGGTGAGAGAAAGAGAGAGCAAGCGAGAGAGAAAGAAAGGGAGATAGAGAGAGAAAGGGAGAGAGAGAGAGAAGGAGGGGGAGGGAAAGAGAGAGAGGGAAAGAGGAGGGGAGGGAGATTGAGAGAGAGAGGGAGGGAGAGAGAGAGAGGGAGGAAGGGAGGGAGAGAGATAGAGAGAGAAAGAGAGGGAAGGAGAGAGAGAGAGACTAAGAGAGAGGTAGAGAGAGAGAGAAAAAAAGAGAGAGGTAGAGAGAGAGAGAGACTAAATCCCGCAGACACGGAAATTCCTTCCTTGAATTTCAAATCCACGACCGCAAAAAAAGAGTCGGGGAAGAACAAGAAAAAGAAAAAGGAAGAAAGAAAGAGAAAAAAAAAACGAAAAAAAAATACAACACGAAATTATTCAAATGTTTTAGGATGCGAAGTGGAATTTCTCAAACCGAGATTCGTAGATTTCAATGATTCGAAACTCTTTTTTTTTCTACAATCCGGAAATATTGGAAGCAGAAAAGTGCTGTTATATGAAACAATGATAAGAATGATTATAATTATGACAGTAAATTAATAGTGATGATGATAACAATGTGATGATAATGATAATGATAGTAATGATTATAATGATAAAGATGATGATAATGATAATCATGATAATGGTAATGAAGATATCAATAATAATGATAATGATTATAGTAAGGCTACTGGTTTTTAAACGAGGTAGTTATACATATATTAGATACACACTACATAATAGACATACGGTGATGATGATGATGATGGTGATGATAGTGATGATGATGGTGATAGTGATGATAGTGATGGTGATGATGATGATGATGGTAATGATCATAATGATGAGGATGGTAATGATGATAGTAATGAGGATGATTATAGTGATGATGATGATGGTTATGATGATGATCAAACATAAAAATTAATTAAGATAGCCTGGACTATATATTAGAAAAAAATAAAATCACCGAATGAATTTAGTCGA
>NW_028234404.1:38938983-38943983 GCF_977035675.1 Penaeus japonicus | reverse complement strand
TAACAAAGACGCACTAACAAAGACACACAAACACACACACACTAACAAAGACACACTAACAAAGACGCACTAACAAAGACACTAAAAAAGACACACTAACAAAGACACACAAACACACACACACTAACAAAGACACACTAACAAAGACGCACTAACAAAGACACACAAACACACACACACTAACAAAGACACACTAACAAAGACGCACTAACAAAGACACTAAAAAAGACACACTAACAAAGACACACAAACACACACACACTAACAAAGACACACTAACAAAGACGCACTAACAAAGACACACAAACACACACACACTAACAAAGACACACTAACAAAGACACACTAACAAACACAAACACAATCCCTAAAAAAAAATCAATTTCTGGCAAACGCAAAACACAACCCTAGCCCCCCCACCCCAACCCCCACCCCCCTCAACCCTAAACTCCAGCCCCCCCAAAGATAAATAGATAAATAGATAAATAAACAAATGAAACAGGACAGAAAAGAAGCGATATAGATAAAAAAAATAAAATAAAATGAGGGAGTTTAAAAGGTGTCGCCCTGACGTCGCCCTGAGCAAGAAACTGCTATGGATCTTCCTCCCTCTCACACTCATGTATTTTTAGCTGTATGCCTCATTATATCGGGAGGGAGGGAGGGAGGGAAGGAAGGGAGGGAGGGAGGGAGGGAGGGAAAGAGGGGAGAGGGGGAAGGAGGAGGGGAGAGGGGGAGAGGGTGAGGGGAGAGGGGGAAGGAGGAAGGGAGGGAGAGAGGGAAGGAGGGAGGAAGGGAGGGAGGGAAGGAGGGGAGAGGGGGAGAGGGGAGAAGGCAGAGGGGAAGTGGTAGAAGGGAGGGGAGAGATGGAGGGAGGAGGGAGTGGTGACGTATCGGAGAGGAGGGAGAAGGTGAAGGGAGGTGAGAGTGAGGGGAGGAGGAGGTGAGGGGAAGAGGAAGGGAGGGATGAGGAAGGGAAGGGGTGAGGGGAGAGTGTTGACAATGTTCCGTGAGAGGGGAGACACAAAACAATTTTGATAACGGGAGAAAGTGTTCCATTGTATCGCATATGTCGTATGTATATATTCTTTGACTTTATCAACTTTTTTTTTTCTTTTGAGAGAGAGAAGAGTAGAGTTTGAGGTAAGGTGGGAGGGGGATGGGGTAGGGGGGTGGGGGGGGGTTTGGGGTGTGGTGTGGGGGGGGGTGGGAGGGGGGGGGGGGAGGGAGGAGGAGGGATGGAAAGGGGGTATGAAATGAGGTGGGGGGCGAGGGGTGGTAGGAAATATCCGTCCCTATAAAATTACATCTCTTTTACTTCTCCTCCCTTCTTCTCCTCTCTCTCTCTCTCTCTCCTTCCTCCACTCCTCTCATCTCATCCTCTCCTCTCCATCCTCTCTCTCTCTCTCTCTCTCTCTCTCTCTCTCTCTCTCTCTCTCTCTCTCTTTCTTTCTTTTTTGTTTTCAGCAACGAGGCGACGAAAGAAGACAAGCTTATCAGCACTTGCATTTTTGAAGGTGTGTGTGTGTACGTGTGTTTATGGTGTGTGTGTGTGTGTGTGTGTGTGTGTGTGTGTGTGTGTGTGTGTGTGTGTGTGTGAATGCGGATACATCTTACGTAGATATGCATATCTACATGTTCATCTGTCTATTGAACTGCCTATCTGCATACACACACGCACACAAATAATCACAGACACAAACACACATACACATTCCTTTCCCTCCCTCTCCTTCCTTTCATAAACACACACACCTCCTCTCTCTTTCTATCTCTCTTTGTTCACCTCCCGCGCCTCTTCTATCTCTCTTCTTCACTCACTTCCTCCCTCATCATCTTCTCTCTCTCCCACGATCCCACACTTTCTCTCTCCACCTCTCCTCCTTTCTCGACCCTTCCGCTCTCTCTCTCTCTCTCTCTCTCTCTCTCCTCTCTTCTCTCTCATCTCTCCCTCTCTCTCTCCTCTCTCTCTCTCCTCTCTCTCTCTTCTCTCCCTCTCTCCTCTCTCTCTCTCTCGTCTCTCTCTCTTCATCTCATCCTCATCATCTCTCTCTCTCACTCTCTTTCTCAATCTCTCTCTCCTCCCTCTCCCTCGCTAGCATTCCATCTTATTACAACGCGTTTATTGATTATTTTTTTTTCCCTTTCACCCATACAGTAATTTCCTCCCCTGCTACCCTTCTCATTATCCGCATCTCTCTATACCGCTTCTTTATTCTGTTTCTTCTCACTTCCCTTTTCACATACTTCTAAACTCCTTTCTCCCTTCCACTTCTCTTTATAAGTCACCCTCAGTCACATTAAGTGTCATTCATTTTATCACACTCTTTTGCTCTCCTTTCGCCAATTCTTTGTGTCTCTCCCTCTCCCCTTCTTCTCTCTGGATTCTGACCTTGGTTGACCCCGTGACCTTTTGATACTCACTTCCTGCTTGTCTTGACTTGGTTCGCGTTCTCTCTGTCTCTCGCTTAGTCATTTTTTAAAAATTTCTCTCACTCTGTCTGTCTGTCTGTCTCTGCGTCTATCTCCTCACCTTTAGTCATTTGCATCTAATTTTTTAAAGCATATTCTTCTTCCAACTCTGTCACTCCTTCCTCGATCTCGCCCTCTCCTTCCCATCATCCTCTCTCTCTTACTCCACATCTCTCTCTCCTCCACTGCTCTCTCTCCTCCTCTCTCTCTCTCTCCTCATCCTCTCTCATTCAATCGCCTCTCTCTCTCAGTTCATCAGTCCACCTCACTCTTCTTCTCTTCTCATAGAGTCTCTCTCTCTCTCTCTCACTCTCTCTCTCTCTCTCTCTCTCTCACCTCCTCTCTCCTCTGGTCCCTCCATCCTCCATGCGCCCCCCCCCTCCCTCCTCGACTCCCTGTCCGATCTCTCCCCCGATCCTCTCTCTCGCTCTCTGCTCATCTCCTCTCTGCTCTCATCTTCTCTCTCTCTCTCTCTCTCTCTCTCTCTCTCTCTCTCTCTCTCTCTCTCTCCCTCTCTCTTTAAGAATTGGCTTTATATATACTTTATTAATTTGTCCCTATCATCACTTCTATATCATTACCATAATCATAATTTCTAAGAAATATAATCATTATTACTATCTAATCTTATTTAATTAACTATCAACTATTATCGTTATTATTATCACTACTTTCATTGTTATCGTAATCATTATCATTATTATAGTTGTTGTTATTGTTATCATTATTATTGTTATTATTATTATTATCATTATTATTATTACCATCATCAATATCATTATTATCACTATTATTATCATTAATATTATCATTATCAATACCATCACTAGCAAATATCATCATTATCAGTATCATCACTATCATTATTATAATCATTATCATCATTACTATTGTAATCACTATCATTATCCCCACCCTCCTCCTCCTCCTCCTCCTCCTCCTCCTCCTCCTCCTCCTCCTCCTCCTCCTCCTCCTCCTCCTCCCCTCCTCCTCCTCCTACCTCCTCCTCCTCCTCGTCCGTCCCTCCTCCTTCTCCAACCTCCTCCTCCTCTCTCCTCCTCCTCCTACCTTCTCCTCTTTCCCTCCTCCTCTCCTCTTCCTCCTCCTCTTCCCCCTCCTTCCTCCTACCTTCCTCCTTTTCCTCCTTCCTTCTCCTCCTCCTCCTCCTTCCTCCTCTCNCATCTTCCTCTCTTCATCTCTTCCTTTTTTTCCTCTTCCTTCCTCCTCCTGCCTCCTCTCCTCCTCCTCTCTCTTCTTCCTCCACCTCCTTGCCTCTTGCGTTCTCCTCCTCCTTCTCCTCTTCTCTCCCACCTCCCCCTCCTCCTCGCTACTACTCCCTACTTACTACTCCTCCTTTGCTTCTCCTCCTTCTCCTCCTCCTCCTCCTCCTTCTTCCCCTCCTCCTCCGTCTCCTCCTCCTCCTCCTCCTCTTCCTTTCCTCCTCCTCCTTCAACCTCCTCCCTCCTCCTCTCCTCTTCCTCCGTCTCTCCTGCCCTCCCTCCACCTTCCGATCCTTCGCTCCTCACTCCTTCTCCTGCCTCCGCTCTCTCTTCCTCTTCCCTCTCTGCCTCCTCCTCCTTCTCCTCCTTTCCTCCTCTTCCTTCTTCCTTTTCTCCTTCCTCCTCCTCCTTCCTTCCTTCCTCCTCTTCCTCATCGTCTCCTCCTCTCCTCCTCCTCCTCCTCCTCCTCCTCCTCCTCCTCCTCCTTCTCCATCCTCCTCTCCTCTCCTCCTCCTCCATCCTCTTCAAGTTCTCCTCCTCCTCCCTCTCCTCCCTCTCATTTTCCTCCTCCTCCTTCCTCCTCTTCCTCCACTTCTTCTCTGCCCCTCCTCCTCCTCCGTCTCCTTCTGCTCCTCCTCCCTCTTCGCTCCTCCCTCCCCTCCCCCCTTCCTCCTCCTTCTTCCTCCGTTCCTCCACCGCTCCTCTTCCCCTTTCCTCCTCCTCCTCCTCCACCTCCTTCCTCTTTCCTCCTCTTCCTCATCGCCTTCTCCTCTTCCACCCCTCCTCCTCTTTCTCCGCCTCCTCCTCTTCCTCTTATTCCTCCTCCTCCTGGATACCTCCTTGTGCCACCTCCTCCTCCTCTTGCCTCTTTCTCCACTCTCCTCCTCCTCCTCCTCCTCCTCCTCCTCCTCCTCCTCCTCTTCCTCTTCCTCCTCCTCCTCCTCCTCCTCCTCCTCCTCCTCCTCACGTTCACCATCATCTTCATCATCATCATTATGCAACATACAAATAAAGATCTACATCACGGTCTCGCTTTCCCAATTTCCTCCCTGTGATGAAACCGGAAAGGAATCGCTAATATTTTGATCGGTGCATAATGACGGAGAAGAGAGGGAGATGGAGGAGGGGAAAGGGAGGATAAAGAGGAGGAGGAGGAGGAGAAGAGAGGGAGAGGGGGATGGAGGAGAGGGAAAGGGGGATAAAAAGGAGGAGGAGAAGAGAGGGAGAGGGAGATGGAGGAGAGGGAAAGGGAGGATAAAGAGGAGGAGATGGAGGAGAAGAGAGAATTTGTGGAGGGAGAGAGGAGGA
>NW_028234404.1:38923983-38928983 GCF_977035675.1 Penaeus japonicus | reverse complement strand
CTACATACCCCCGCCTCCACTCTCCCTGCCCTCCCCTCCTCCACTCTCCCTCCCCCTCCTCCACTCTCCCTCCCCCTCCCCCTCCTCCCTCCTCCACTCTCCCTCCCCCTCCTCCCTCCTCCACTCTCCCTACCCCTCCTCCCCATCCCCTAAGCCCCCCTTCCCTCCCCCTCCCCCTCCCCTAAGCCCCCCTCCCCCTCCACTCCCCCACCCCTTCCCTCCCCAGCATTTCTCAGAGTGACGAAGAGCAGACACGCGAGTCGCGGACGTCGCCAAAAGGAGGGGCGTTGGAGTGAAATATTGGGCAACAAGTGGCTTCCCTCCGCCCTTCTCCTTCTCTGTCTCTCCTGTCTCTCTGTCTCTCTCTCTCTCGTTCTCTCTCTCGCTCTCTCGCTCTCATTCTGTCTCTCTGTTTGTCTGTCTGTCAGTCTGTTTCTCTCTGTTTCTGTTTTTCCTTTTGTTGTTTTTCTCTCTTTTTATTTGTCTTCTCTCTCTTTCTATTTGTTTTTTCTCTCTTTCTTTCTCTCTCTCTCTCTCTCTCTCTCTCTCTCTCTATCTCTCTCTCGCTCTCGCTCTCTTTCTCTGTCTCTCTCTGTTTGTCTGTCTGTCAGTCTGTTTCTCTCTGTTTCTGTTTTTCTCTTTGTTTTTTTCTGTCTGTTTTTATTTGTCTTCTCTCTCTTTCTCTCTCTCTTTCTATTTGTTTTCTTCTCTTTCTTTCTCTCTCTCTCTCTCTCTCTCTCTCTCTCTCTCTCTCTCTCTCTCTCTCTCTCTCTCTCTCTCTCTCTCTCTATCTCTTTTGCCCCGTCTTCATTCCTTTCTGCCCTATTCTCCTCTTCTCATATGCACCCCAAAAAAAACAAAACGCAACATCAACAGAAAAAGATCAAGGCACAACAAAAAAAAAAAAACAAAAAAATCCACAAAAAAAAAGGGGGGGGGGGGGGGGGGGGGGGATAAAAAAACAAAAAATACTCTCCCCTCCCCCACCTCTCCCAACGGAACTCTCCCCACCCCCTCTCCACCCACTTTCTCCCCCACAAGCACTTTCTCCGGTTCCTACCCCCCCCCTCCCTCGTCCCTTCCTGCTTCTCTCCTTATACCTTTCTACTTCCTCTCTCGGTCTTTCCTTTCACCCTCCTCTCTCCCTCTCCGCCGTTCCTACTCCACTCCCTTCTTCCCTCCCTTCCTTTCTTTCCACTCCCTTCTCCCTCCCTTCCACTCCCTCCACAATCCCACTGCACCACCCCCCCCTGCCTCACTCCCCCACTCCCTTCTCCCTCCCTCCTCCTTTCCTCCACAAAACCCATTCCCTTCAATCCTCTCTCCCTCTCTCCCTCCCTTCCTCCATCTCGCCTCCCTCTCTCAGTCCTTCCCTCCATCTCGCCTCCCCCACTCCCTTCCCTCCCTCCTCCTTTTCTCCACAATCCCACTCCCTCCCTCCCTCCATCTCGCCTCCCGCTCTCCCTCCATTTCCCCTCCCTCCCTCCCACCCTCCATCTCGCCTCAATCTCTCTCTCCATCTCACCCCCTCCCTTCCTCCATTTCCCCTCCCTCCCCCACTCCCTTATCGCTCCCTCTATTTCCCCTCCTTCCCTCCCTCCCACCCTCCCTCCATCTCGTCTCCTCCCTCCCTCCATTTCCCCTCCTTTCCTCCCTCCCTCCCTAAACCCCTCTTGGCTCTCGTCTCTCGCTCACTCTTTCGCTCACTCTCGCTGTCACTTTCCCTCATGTCACCTTCGCGCTCAGGGCCTCCACGTGAACCTCATTATACTTTGGGTCTTTGCCTTGTCTCTATTTTGGGATCCTTTTATTTATCTATTTTTATTTCTTCTGTTTCCGTTTTGGTTTTCTGTTTATTGTGTGTTTCTTCCTTCTTATTATCTATTTTTTAAAATTCATTTTCCGTTTTTTATTTTATTATTATTATTATTATTATTATTGTAATATTCTTTTGCGTTACATTTTCTTTTTCTTTGATTTTTTTCTCATTTATTTATTGTCTTTATTCCCATTTTTATTCGTTTTTATCGCTTTTTTGTAGTATTCCTTTGCGTTACCTTTTTTATCATTATTATTATTATTCTTGATATTTTTTGGGACGACCTTGTTTTTTTTATTATTTTTATTTTGCTTTGACTCTATTTTTTATTTGTATTTTTTTGTATTTTCTTATAACCTGTTTTATATTTCTTTTTCTTTTTTTTTTCTTTTTTTGGAGGGAGGGAGTTGTCCGTATCATTTTTTTCTTCTTTTCTTTTCCCTTTTCATTTGTCTTTATCATTTTTTTCTTCTTTTTTATATATCATTCCGTGGCGTTTATTTTTTTTATTTTTTTTATTTTTTGTTATTCTGTTGCCTCTTACCCTTTGCGAGTTTCCTTCCTTCTTCCGTCGTTTTTATTTCTTTTATCTATTCTACCGCGTCTGCGTTCGAATCTCCTTTTAATTCTTTCTTATATATATATATATATATATATATATATATATATATATATATATATATATATATATATATATATATATATATATTATTTTTATATATATTTATATATTAACCATATGTATACATATATTATATTATTTACATATGTATATATATAATATATATTTTATATGTAATATATATATATATATACATATATAATATATATATATAATATAATTTATAGGGATTATATATTTACATATATTATATATATATGTAAATATGCGTGTATGCGTGTGCGTGTGTCCGTGTGTGTGTGTGTGTGTGTGTTTATCCGTGTGTATGTATCCGTGTGTGCGTGTGCGTGCATGCATATATGTATGTGTATGCATGTGCCCAGATACAAGAATAAAAAAAGAAGAAAAAAAAAACATAAGTCCAAGCTTTCCCTCACGTGCGTGCATGCAAGCATTACCCCTCAAGCAAAGGAGCTCTCCATGGCACAGATTCATGATATACGCCTTTAATACACGCCTGGTAATGTTCCTATCGCTAACATACTGGGCGTGGGATTAAGCCCATGAAACCTCTAATCTTGTGTTCCGGGCGTAGGCTGGAAATATATTCCCTCGCTGTGAACAGGCGCTGGAAAGGGGGTTTCGAGAGGGGGTGTGGGGGGTGGGGTGGGTGAGGGGGTTGAAGGTGTGGGGGTGGTGGGAGGGGTGAGGGGGGGAGGGTGTTGAGGGGGTGAGAGGGGTGGGGGGTGAGGGTGGGTGAGGGGGTTGACGGTGGAGGGGGGGGTAGGGGGGTGACGGGGGTTCAGGGTTGGGTGAAGGGGGGTGAGGGGGTGAGGTGGGGGGGTTGTGTTCGGGAGGGTGGGGGGTGAGGGGGGTGATGGATTTGGAGAAGAATAGGGCGCGAGAGAGGTAAAGGGAGATAAGTATGGGGCATGGAGATGAAGAAGGAGAGAGAGAGAGAGAAGGAAGGCAAGGGTGAGAGAAAGGGAGGAAGGGGAAAGAGATAGGGAGAGAGTGAGAGAGGAGGAGAGAAAGAGAGGGAGGGGAAAGGGAAATGAATGAGAGAGGGAGAGAGAGAGAGAGAGAGAGAGAGAGAGAGAGAGAGAGAGAGAGAGAGAGAGAGAGAGAGAGAGAGAGAGAGAGAGAGAGAGAGAGAGAGAGAGAGAGAGAGAGAGAGAGAATAGTATCATTTTCATCAACATTATTAGTAGTAGTAGTATCATCCTTATTATCATTATCATTACTATTATCAATGTTATTATTACTATTACTATTATTGATATCATAATCATCATTGTCATTATCATTACCATTATCACTCATCATCATTACCCCTATTGTTATTATCATTATCAAAATAGTTATCATCATTACTATTAATATCATTGATCATAATAGTAGTAGTAATAGCATCAATATTATTGTTTTCATTATCATTATTATCGCTCTTTTCATTATGGATGTTATAATAATGGTGCTCCTGATTATCATTAACTGTTACCCTTTAATTCGTACCTTTATCATTAATATCATTATGATAATTATTGTTATCATCATTGTTCCCTTCATCACCATCGTCCTCACTATCATCATCACTATCATTGTTATCATCGTGCTTATTACTATGATGATTAATCTTATTATTCATCATCATTATTACTATTATCATTGATATTCTCTTGAGTATGATAATCTTTAAATTACGCAAGCCATCAGTAATATTAGTAATATTACAAAAGATAAAAATAATAATAATAGCAATATTAATGATAAAAAGATATTCTTTTTTACAAAAGAATGTTTTCATTTTAATTTTTTAGTTCATGTTTAACAAAATGTTTAGTATCATTAGCATCATTATTACTAACATGATCACCATCAGTATCATTTTTTTTTTCTTTTTTTTTAGATCGGAATTAAAAGAAAAGAAGATAAAAAATAAAAAAAAGAAAGTGAAGAATAAGGAACAAAGGAAAAAAAGAAAAAAAAAGAAAAGAACCATAACTATTAATCTCATTAAAGTTATTATACTCAATTAGAGATGATAAAACAAATAATACAGAATAACGTTCATAAATTAATGAATATTTAATGATATTAAAGATTATTAACGATGTTAGTATTAGTACTTTTAAACATCATACTGTCCACCCTCGCAGAGCATACATGATGCCATGGGCGTGAGGGAAAGGGGGGGGGGAGGGGAAGGGGAAGGTGGCAGAGGAAGGGGAAGGAGATATGAGGTAGGGGAAAGTGGCAGAGGAAGGGGCAGGTGGTAGGGGAGGGGGGAGGGGAAGGGTGTAAGAGGTAGTTGAGGGTGGCAGGGGTAGGGGAAGAGGAAGGGTATAAGAGATAGGGGAGAATTTGAGGTAGGGGGTAGGACAAGGGGTATGGAGGTAGGGGTAGGGGTAGGGGTATGCGGTAGGGAAAGGTGGCAGGGGAAGGGGTAGGTGACAAGGGAAGGAGAATGGGCTATGACGTAAGAAGAAGGTAGCAGGGGGAGAAACTCGGGTACCAGAGTGGGTGTAGGGGGTAAAAGGGTTGTGAGGGAAGTGGGAG
>NW_028234404.1:38904631-38912131 GCF_977035675.1 Penaeus japonicus | reverse complement strand
GATACCACTTTTGTGATATTTCCTAACGCGCCTTTATTCGGGAAATTTACCATATGTATATATATATATATATATATGTGTGTGTGTGTATATGTATATATATATATATATATATATATATATATATATATATATATATCACATATTTTTCCCAAAACCAAAAAGGATTTGGTTGTGTTAGTCCGTGGCAGTTGAGCGTCCCTTTCTTTACCCTAAAACCTATGATATGGAAGGAACGCGGCAGTCCGCATACTGCCGCCACCCCACTACATGCACGGATCATTTGTCCCCGAATCTAAATTATACTTTATGTATAATTTGCAAGTGTACCTCAAATTTGATCAAATATAATAACTGTTGTAAATTTAACATTATGTTAAACTTACAACAATTATTATACTTGATCAAATTTGAGGTACACTTGATTGCAATGATTTAGATTTACGAAAACATTATGTAGTTGAACGAATTCGAAAGATTTCAAAGTTTTGAACTCTGCAACAAACTCATTTGCATTGTCTAATTAGTTATACTTTTAATGTGGATGCTTCGCCCAATAGAACTATAAATAACGTAAATTATTCAATTTAAGTACTCATCCCATTAGTTTTTCCTTCCTGTTATTGAGCTCTAAAGAGGTGTCGATGCTTTATAGTCAAACTTCAAGACTAAGGTCGTGTGAATCATTAATAATATAGCTAGTAGTAGTAGTCACAGTAATAATTCTTCTAAAATCAATTTAGGCCACATGAGCATAATTTTTCACTGTACTGAACAGTCAGTGTCACTGTCAGTGCATGTAGTGGGTTTGGGAAAAATATCAGTCTTTTTCAGTGTTCAGAGATCTAATAGGTTTAATTGACCAATTATCTAATTGAGGGAATAATAATGAATGGTCTCATGTGGCACCTACTACACTCAATCAATGTCAACAAGACAGATATCGTTGGATTTACGACGCTATCTTATGTGTGAGCCGAGATACGAGCATTAATTGGTTTAATTGGCCAATTATTCAATTAATGAAATTGATGAAATGTTTCATTCAATAGCCAACGCAGCGATATGAAAAGCAATAAGAATTAATTTTGAGTTGAAACTGTTTTTTTTTCAGACATTAAACGTCAAATACAAGTGGTGTTGTGTGTGCAAAAATCGGCTTACCGCGTGTTACTAATGACGTCACAAATACGTCATCAAAATAAGGATACTACCTCAAAACCAGTTATTAGCAAATTCGAGACTACAACCGACATCATATCGAAAGATGAAGGCCTGGGACATCCCCGTTCTCTCACATTAAGGTTTATCGTTTTAATGTTTTTTCGCAACTTTTTCGCGTCAAAATGGTTTAAAAAGTCGCGAATATCTCAACAATGCATGGAAGCCCGGAACGTTTTGACGGCATTTTCAGAAAGTACATTAAATTTCCTTTCTACGCTAGCATGATCATTTTTTCCTATCTCGAAAGTTTTATATAAAAAAATTGAGTTGAAAAACGTCTATTTTTGGATAGTTTGATTTTGAAATTCGTGATTTTGTGACGTCATTATGACGTCATCACTGCGTCATCAGATGTTTTTTCAGGACAGTTTTTGAAAGTTTGAACTTTCTTCTTTCCAATGCTGTGTTGCTAAATCGCGTATCTTTTATACTTCTCGAGATATATCATCACAAAGAGGACCCACTTTTTGCCTAAAAATATCCTCTACCTGTATGTATATAATCGTACCAATTTTTAACAAGAACACCCTCATTTTCGGCGATTTCAGGTTGTAATAACTCGGCCGTTTTTAATCCAATCGATCTGAAATTTTGACAGTCGCGTCTTTGTGTACTAAATGCACGGAATATAAGTTTTAAGTAATTCGGACGTCGGGAAGTTGGGTAAATTTTTACCTGGAATTCGGCGAATCCACAGAAACATATAGTAGGGGGCTGGCAAGCGGAGTTACCGGAACTTGTCCTACGACTCTCGGACTGTACCAAACTCACCTCCGGTGCTCGGGCCTTCGGCCGTCGCACCGGAGGCTCGTCTACGAGCTCACCCTCGGACCCTTCGGGTCCTCGGGCTCGCATACTGCCACGGGGGGCTTGCCAGCCCCCTGATCAGTGGTTCCTAGAAAAAATTTCCACAGACGGATCATTGGAAATCTTGAGGCATTACACCAAAACCAAAAGCCACTCCTATCAACTGAATATCAGAAACTTTCTCGTTCTGTTTATTATAATTTTGTTCTATTATCCGTGCCTTTATTGTTTACCAGCTTTTTACTTTATTATTGTTATTGTATTATCCCTATTTGTTGAATAAAATTAATAGTAATATTGATTTTCATTTACTGTATTTCATTACCAAAGGCCTGGACTATCAATTGAATGTCAGGAATTTTATAAAGCTATTGTGCATTTTTGCTGTATCATTTATTGTTTGCTGATATATTTTGATATCATATTTCACAGATAGTGTTGGCATCACACACATGCACATACTGTGTATATATACATTTTTGTTTATGTTTATATATGTATATATACACACATAGTATTTATTTATTCATATATCTATATATGCATCTATATCTATCTATCTATATCTGTATATATATACATACATACATATATATATATATATATATATATATATATATATATATATTCTGTCCATCTCTCTTTGTCTCTCTGCATAATACTGCTTGAATTAGCAGTGAACCACTAGATCCACTCACGCCCATAACAACACACACTCAAAAAAACATGCATGAAACATCTCTCTTAATCTGTCACACACGCAAACACACACACGCTTTTGTGCATCGTGATAAGTATTTTAGTAGACGAAAACTTTTGTTAATAAAATGATACTAAGGTGATAAATGATTTTTGATATCTATATTTACAATACATTGTCCTAATATAAAGCTACCGATTTTCGGTGATCATATTGTTTATTCTGTCATTATGGCTAGAAGTTCATCCATAGATTTTTCATCCTTCGTGGGCAAGTCTTCATCATCGACATTTTCAACAAGGGGTCGTTCTTCATCGCTGGGCTGTTCCTCTTCGAAAGAGCGTTTCTCGTCCTCGCTCTGGGCATCGTCTCGGAGGAAGTCGGAGGCGCAACCCCACACTGACTGGAGGAGCCTGCTCAGCTGATCCTCCCTCAGGCTACACTTGGGGAAGAGCCTCTCGCACACGGCCGGGTCGCGGGTCCTCGTGCCCACGTCCGTGGCGTAGACGAAGGCGGCGTTGTACGAGGACATGGTCTCGCTGTTGTTGGAGAACATTTGCACCAGACCCTCCTCCTCCGGCGTGAGGCTGGACTCGCTCCTCGTCTGGAGGAGGCACAGCAACTTGAGGATGCAGCCGTCGGGGTCCAGCTGGCCGACGGTGGACAGGAGGAGGTTGGTGCCTTCCTCAGCGTCGTCGTCGGTGTCGGGATCGACGGAGCGTCCGTAGCGGTAGTGCCTTCTTCCGCTATAGCCTCCATGACGGGCATGATAGTGACGCCTGTTGTAGCGACTGTGACGCCCTACTGCGTAGCCGACCAGCGCCGCGCCCTTCAGAACCGCCAGGCCGCCCACTAGGCCGCCGAAGACCCCAGAGGCTTCGCAGGACGCAACGGCCCACGAGACCAGCAGGAAAGCCAAAGGGAGGTTTCGTGCGTGCATCTGCCGAGGGAGAAGGATATAGTTTGCTTTTCATTGTTGTTTGTGTGTATGTGTACCATGAATATGATAACTATAAAAGTACATGCAAATCATGAAAAATAGAAAAATTAACACTGAGGTCTCAAGTTACTGCTTCTAAGGTTTCTTCATCACAAATCAGAGCCACTTTTAGTCGTGTATGTCGAATTAATCTTCCAGCATTATTTTTGTGGCCATGAATTATTTATGATCAGAAATGGTAAATGTTTACATCTCAGTCAATAAACACATTTTTCGATGGAGAATTTTTGTTCTATTTTTTCCGTTTTCTATGTCTTAGCGGAAGACCGACGGATACAGCCACACTCGCGATACATACATACATACATACATATATAATATATATATATATATATATATATATATATATATATATATATATATATATATATATATATATATATATATATATATTCTTGAGGCTAAGCAGGCTTGCACTAGATAGCAAAGGACGGCGGTGATCAGCCCTACCTTGGCTTCGGAACTACACTGCATGAACTGATTAGAGTTGCACCGTCATCTCCCATTATATACTATGTGCTCGATATTAGGAGAGAGGGGGGGGGGTTCTCAGGAAATTCTTCTATATCCTTCTTTCATCATCCCCCCTCTGCTTCCTCTTCCCCTCCCCTCCCTCTCCCATCCCTCCCCTCTTCCTCCTCCCCCGCTTCCTTGCATAATTGCAGTGAGTTCACAGCAAGGAATGCAAGAGGGAGGGGGAGGGAGATCCAGTTATTCATGTGTTTTGAGTAAAATGATTTTAATGATACGTCATATAAAAAAATCATAGTCAGTTTCATTTGTTTATGTGTGTGTCACTTTTTGAGTATGCGCCTTCTTTCATGTATGAGTGTTTCTGTGTGTTTCTCTGTGTGCGTGCGTGTTTTTGTGTGTTTGTGTTTCTTTTATGATTTTTTTTTATTTTTTGATAAAGTATGATAAGAAGTGGGAATTCATAGTATTAGCTTCAGAAAAATTATGTCAAGAAATGTAAATTAAGTTTGAAACTTTCAAAGACAATTATCATAAAACATTTCTCATCACTGAAGCCTACTAAAAGAAACCCCGATTAATTCTCCAGTGGCCGCAAGTTGAGCTTTTACAAATATCTTTGATTCCGGTGCGGGATAGTCATTAGCGACAAGGAATACATATGGACGATGTATTCAAAAGGTGTCATCGCTGCATAAGGAACCAGCCCAAGTGTCATGTCAATTAAACAAAGTAGCACGAAGTGATATATATATATATATATATATATATATATATATATATATATATATATATATATATATATATATAAAAAAAAAAAATAGGTGGGGGGGTACAGGGGGAATCGAAGCCCCGCTTAGCAAGGGCAAACTTCAGAATAAAAAAAGTTAGGTTGGTCAATAGGTTAGAATTTTGTAGACAAAATACCCCGAAAACAGCGCATTCAAACCTTCTGCCAAAATTGCTTCGTGCGATACGCTATGTGAGTGAGAAAATCTTAAGGGAAGACAGATATTAGAAGAAAATAAGATATATTTGTGTTATATATCAATGCAATTCATTCATATATTACCCCACAATTCCCCTGATATACTTCATACCCTTCCTTATCATCGGGACCCAGTTCGTCGAGTACAGGGGTGGAATCGCGGATTTCATCCACCATATATGAGTAGTAGAGGGTGAGAGGAATCCATCGATACCACTTTTGTGATATTTTCTAACGCGCCTTTATTCGGTGAATTTACCATATATATATATATATGTGTGTGTGTGTGTGTATATGTATATATATATATATATATATATATATATATATATATATATATATATATATATATATGTATGTATGTATGTATATTTCACATATCAGAGGTTCCTAGATAAATTGCCCACAGACGGATCATTGGAAAACTTGAGGCGTTACACCAAAACCAAAAGCCACTTCTATCAACTGAATATCAGGAACTTTCTCGTTCTGTTTATTATAATTTTGTTCTATTATCCGTGCATTTATTGTTTAACTGCTTTTTACTTTATTATTGTTATTGTATTATCCCTATTTGCTGAATAAAATTTATAGTAATATTGATTTTCATTTACTGTATTTCATTACCAAAGGCCTGGACTATCAATTGAATGTCAGGAATTTTATAAAGCTATTGTGCATTTTTGCTGTATCATTTATTGTTTGCTGATATATTTTGATCTCATATTTCACAGATAGTGTTGGCATCACACACATGCACATACTGTGTATATATACATTTTTGTTTATGTGTATATATGTATATATACACACACAATATTTATTTATACATATATGTATATATGCATCTATATCTATCTATCTATCTCTGTATACACACACACACACACACACACACACACACACACATATATATATATATATATATATATATATATATATATATATATATATATATATCTGTATATGTATATATATACATATATATATACATTCTGTCCACCTCTCTTTGTCTCTCTGCATAATACTGCTTGAATTAGCAGTGAACCACTAGATCCACTCACGCCCATAACAACACACACTCAAAGAAACATGCATGAAACATCTCTCGTAATCTGTCACACACGCAAATACACACACGCTTTTGTGCGTCATGATAAGTATTTTAGTAGACGAAAACTTTTGTTAATGAAATGATACTAAGGTAATAAATGATTTCTGATATCTATATTTAGAATACATTGTTTATTCTGTCATTATGGCCAGAAGTTCATCCATAGATTTTTCCTCATTTGTGGGCAAATCTTCATCATCGACATTTTCAACAAGGGGTCGTTCTTCATCGCTGGGCTGTTCCTCTTCGAAAGAGCGTTTCTCGTCCTCGCCATTGGCATCGTCTCGGAGGAAGTCGGAGGCGCAACCCCACACTGACTGGAGGAGCCTGCTCAGCTGATCCTCCCTCAGGCTACACTTGGGGAAGAGCCTCTCGCACACGGCCGGGTCGCGGGTCCTCGTGCCCACGTCCGTGGCGTAGACGAAGGCGGCGTTGTACGAGGACATGGTCTCGCTGTTGTTGGAGAACATTTGCACCAGACCCTCCTCCTCCGGCGTGAGGCTGGACTCGCTCCTCGTCTGGAGGAGGCACAGCAACTTGAGGATGCAGCCGTCGGGGTCCAGCTGGCCGACGGTGGACAGGAGGAGGTTGGTGCCTTCCTCAGCGTCGTCGTCGGTGTCGGGATCGACGGAGCGTCCGTAGCGGTACAGCCTTCCTCCGCTGTGGCCTCCGTGATAGCGAGGACGGGCGTGATAGTGACGCCTGTTGTAGCGACTGTGACGCCCTACTGCGTAGCCGACCAGCGCCGCGCCCTTCAGAACCGCCAGGCCGCCCACTAGGCCGCCGAAGACCCCAGAGGCTTCGCAGGACGCAACGGCCCACGAGACCAGCAGGAAGGCCAAAGGGAGGTTTCGTGCGTGCATCTGCCAGGGGAAAAGGATATAGTTTGCTTCTCCTTGTTGTTTGTAGGTATGTGTACCATGAATATAATGATTGTATAAAGTGCATGCAAATCATGAGAAAAGGAAAAATTAACGGCTATGTCTCAAATTGCAGCTTCTAAGGTTTCATAATCTAAAAAAAAAAAAAAAATCAGAGCCACTTTTAGGTATGTATGTCGAATAAATTTTTCGGTATTGTTTTTTGTGGTCATGGATTTTTTATGATCAGAGATTGCAAACGTTTATATTATTGTCAATAAACACGTTTTTCGATGAGGAATTTTTGTTCTATTTTTATCATTTTCTATGGTTTAG
>NW_028234404.1:38889631-38902131 GCF_977035675.1 Penaeus japonicus | reverse complement strand
GTTCTGAAGGGCGCGGCGCTGGTCGGCTACGCAGTAGGGCGTCACAGTCGCTACAACAGGCGTCACTATCACGCCCGTCCTCGCTATCACGGAGGCCACAGCGGAGGAAAGCACTACCGCTACGGACGCTCCGTCGATCCCGACACCGAGGACGACGCTGAGGAAGGCACCAACCTCCTCCTGTCCACCGTCGGCCAGCTGGACCCCGACGGCTGCATCCTCAAGTTGCTGTGCCTCCTCCAGACGAGGAGCGAGTCCAGCCTCACGCCGGAGGAGGAGGCTCTGCTGCAAATGTTCTCCAACAACAGCGAGACCATGTCCTCGTACAACGCCGCCTTCGTCTACGCCACGGACGTGGGCACGAGGACCCGCGACCCGGCCGTGTGCGAGAGGCTCTTCCCCAAGTGTAGCCTGAGGGAGGATCAGCTGAGCAGGCTCCTCCAGTCAGTGTGGGGTTGCGCCTCCGACTTCCTCCGAGACGATGCCAATGGCGAGGACGAGAAACGCTCTTTCGAAGAGGAACAGCCCAGCGATGAAGAACGACCCCTTGTTGAAAATGTCGATGATGAAGATTTGCCCACAAATGAGGAAAAATCTATGGATGAACTTCTGGCCATAATGACAGAATAAACAATGTATTCTAAATATAGATATCAGAAATCATTTATTACCTTAGTATCATTTCATTAACAAAAGTTTTCGTCTACTAAAATACTTATCATGACGCACAAAAGCGTGTGTGTATTTGCGTGTGTGACAGATTACGAGAGATGTTTCATGCATGTTTCTTTGAGTGTGTGTTGTTATGGGCGTGAGTGGATCTAGTGGTTCACTGCTAATTCAAGCAGTATTATGCAGAGAGACAAAGAGAGGTGGACAGAATGTATATATATTGTATATATATCATATAAGATATATATATAATATATATATATATAATATATAATATATATATATATGTGTGTGTGTGTGTGTGTGTGTGTGTGTGTGTGTATACAGAGATAGATACTTATATATATAGATGCACATATACATATATGTATAAATAAACAATGTGTGTGTATATATACATATATACACATAAACAAAAATGTATATATACACAGTATATACATGTGTGTGATGCCAACACTATCTGTGAAATATGAGATCAAAATATATCAGCAAACAATAAATGATACAGCAAAAATGCACAATAGCTTCATAAAATTCCTGACATTCAATTGATAGTCCAGGCCTTTGGTAATGAAATACAGTAAATGAAAATCAATATTACTATAAATTTTATTCAGCAAATAGGGATAATACAATAACAATAATAAAGTAAAAATCTGGTAAACAATAAATGCACGGATAATAGAACAAAACTATAATAAACAGAACGAGAAAGTTCCTGATATTCAGTTGATAGAAGTGGCTTTTGGTTTTGGTGTAACGCCTCAAGATTTCCAATGATCCGTCTGTGGGAAATTTATCTAGGAACCACTGATATGTGAAATATATATATATATATATATATATATATATATATATATATATATATATACATATATATATATATATATATATATATATATATATACACATATACACATATATATATGTACATATGGTAAATTTACCGAATAAAGGCGCGTTAGGAAATATCACAAAAGTGGTATCGATGGATTCCTCTCACCCTCTACTACTCATATATGGTGGATATAATTCGCGATTCCACCCCTGTACTCGACGAACTGGGTCCCGATGATAAGGAAGGGCATGAAGTATATCAGGAGAATTGGGGGGAAATATATGAATGAATTGCATTGAAAAATAACACAAATATATCTTAGTTTCTTCTAATATCTGTCTTCCCTTAAGATTTTCTCACTCGCATGGCGTACCATATGCACAGCGATCGCACGAAGCGATTTTGATAGAAGATTTGAATGCGCTGTTTTGGGGGTATTTTGTCTACAAAATTCTAACCTATTGACTAACAAAACTTTATTTATTCTAAAGTTAGCTCTTGCTAAGGGGGGCTTCGATTCCCCCTGTAAGCCCCAACTTTTTTATTTTATATAATATATATATATATAGATATATATATATATATATATATATATATATATGTATATATATCACTTCGTGCTACTTTGTTTAATTTACATGACACTTGGGCTGGTTCCTTATGTAGCGATGACACCTTTTGAATACATCGTCTATGTGAATCCCGTGTCGCTAATGACTATCCCGCACCGGAACCAAAGATATTTGTAGAAGCTCAACTAGCGGCCACTGGAGTATTAATCGGGGTTTCTTTTAGTAGGCTTCAGTGATGAGAAATGTTTTGTGATAATTGTCTTTGAGAGTTTTAGTCTTAATTTACATTTTTGACATAATTTTTCTGAAGCTAATACAATGAATTTCCACTTCTTATCATACTTTATCAAAAAAAAAAAAAAAAAAGAAAAAAAAAAAAACATAAAAGAAACACAAACACACAAAAACACGCACGCACACAGAGAAACACACAGAAACACTCATACATGAAAGAAGGCACATACATAAAAAGTGACACACACACATAAACGAATGAAACTGACTATGATTTTTTTTTATATGACGTATCATTAAAATCATTTTACTCAAAACACATGAATAACTGGATCTCCCTCCCCCTCCCTCTTGCATTCCTTGCCGTGAACTCACTGCAATTATGCAAGGAAGCGGGGGAGGAGGAAGAGGGGAGGGATGGGAGAGGGAGTAGAGGGAGGGGAGGGGAAGAGGAAGTAGAGGGGGGGGGGGGGGATTGAAAGAAGTATATAGAAGGATATCCTGAGACCCCCCCCTCTCCTTAGATCGAGCGCAGAGTATATAATGGGAGATGAAGGCGCAACTCTAAGCAGTTCTTGCAGTGTAGTCCCAAAGTCAAGGTAGGGCTGATCACCGCCGTCCTTTGCTATCTAGTGCAAGCCTACTTAGCCTCAAGAATATATATACATATATATATATATAAATATATATATATATATATATATATATATATATGTATATATATTATATAGATATGTATGTATATATGTATGTATTGCGAGTGTGTCTGTATCCGTCGGTCTTAGGCTAAAACATAGAAAACGGAAAAAATAGAACAAAAATTCTTCGAAAAATGTGTTTATTGACTGAGATGTAAACATTTACCATGTCTGATCATAAATAATTCATGGCCACAAAAATAATGCTGGAAGATTAATTCGACATACACGACTAAAAGTGGCTCTGATTTGTGATGAAGAAACCTTAGAAGCAGTAACTTGAGACCTCAATGTTAATTTTTCTATTCTTCATGATTTGCATGTACTTTTATACAGTTATTGTATTCATGGTACACATACATACAAACAACAATGAAAAGCAAACTATATCCTTCTCCCTTGGCAGATGCACGCACGAAACCTCCCTTTGGCTTTCCTGCTGGTCTCGTGTGCCGTTGCGTCCTGCGAAGCCTCTGGGGTCTTCGGCGGCCTTGTGGGCGGCCTGGCGGTTCTGAAGGGTGCGGCACTGGTCGACTACGCAGTAGGGCGTCACAGTCGCTACAACAGGCGTCACTATCATGCCCGTCATGGAGGCTATAGCGGAAGAAGGCACTACCGCTACGGACGCTCCGTCGATCCCGACACCGACGACGACGCTGAGGAAGGCACCAACCTCCTCCTGTCCACCGTCGGCCAGCTGGACCCCGACGGCTGCATCCTCAAGTTGCTGTGCCTCCTCCAGACGAGGAGCGAGTCCAGCCTCACGCCGGAGGAGGAGGCTCTGCTGCAAATGTTCTCCAACAACAGCGAGACCATGTCCTCGTACAACGCCGCCTTCGTCTACGCCACGGACGTGGGCACGAGGACCCGCGACCCGGCCGCGTGCGAGAGGCTCTTCCCCAAGTGTAGCCTGAGGGAGGATCAGCTGAGCAGGCTCCTCCAGTCAGTGTGGGGTTCCGCCTCTGAGTTCCGCCGAGACGATGCCCAGAGCGAGGACGAGAAACGCTCTTTCGAAGAGGAACAGCCCAGCGATGAAGAACGACCCCTTGTTGAAAATGTCGATGATGAAGATTTGCCCACAAATGAGGAAAAATCTATGGATGAACTTCTAGCCATAATGACAGAATAAACAATATGATCACCGAAAATCGGTAGCTTTATATTAGGACAATGAATTCTAAATATAGATATCAGAAATCATTTATCACCTTAGTATCATTTTATTAACAAAAGTTTTCGTCTACTAAAATACTTATCACGATGCGCAAAAGCGTGTGTGTGTTTGCGTGTGTGACAGATTAAGAGAGATGTTTCAGGGCATGTTTCTTTGGTGTGTGTGTTATGGGCGTGAGTGGATCTAGTGGTTCACTGCTAATTCAAGCAGTATATCAGAGAGACAAAGAGAGATGGACAGAATATATATATATATATTTTATATATATATAATATATATTATGTATGAAATGTATATATATACAGATATAGATAGATAGATAAGATGCATATATAGATATATGAATAAATAAATACTATGTGTGTATATAACATATATAAACATAAACAAAAATGTATATATACACAGTATGTGCATGTGTGTGATGCCAACACTATCTGTGAAATAGAATATCAAAATATATCAGCAAACAATAAATGATACAGCAAAAATGCACAATAGCTTTATAAAATTCCTGACATCAATTGATAGTCCAGGCCTTTGGTAATGAAATACAGTAAATGAAAATCAATATTACTTTTAATTTTATTCAACAAATAGGGAAATACAATAACAATAATAAAGTAAAAAGCTGGTAAACAATAAGGCACGGATAAAGAACAAAAATATAATAAACAGAACGAGAAAGTTTCTGATATTCAGTTGATAGGAGTGGCTTTTGGTTTTGGTGTAATGCCTCAAGATTCCAATGATCCGTCTGTGGAAATTTTTTCTAGGAACCACTGATCAGGGGCTGGCAAGCCCCCCGTGGCAGTAGCGAGCCCGAGGACCGAAGGGCCGAGGTGAGCTCGTAGACGAGCCTCCGGTGCGACGGCCGAAGGCCCGAGCACCGGAGTGAGTTTGTACAGTCCGAGAGTCGTAGGACAAGTTCCGGTAATCCGCTTGCCAGCCCCTACTATATGTTTCTGTGGATTCGCCGAATTCCAGTAAAATTTACCCAACTTCCCGACGTCCGAATTACTTAAAACTTATATTCCGTGCATTTAGTACACAAAGACGCGACTGTCAAAATTTCAGATCGATTGGATTAAAAACGGCCGAGTTATTACAACCTGAAATCGCCGAAAATGAGGGTGTTCTTGTTAAAAATTGGTACGATTATATACATACAGGTAGAGGATATTTTTAGGCAAAAGTGGGTCCTCTTTGTGAAGATATATCTCGAGAAGTATAAAAGATAGCGATTTAGCAACACAGCATTGGAAAGAAGAAAGTTCAAACTTTCAAAAACTGTCCTGAAAAAACATCTGATGACGCAGTGATACGTCATAATGACGTCACAAAATCACGAATTTCAAAATCAAACTATCCAAAAATAGACGTTTTCAACTCAATTTTTTATATAAAACTTTCGAATAGGAAAAAATGATCATGCTAGCGTAGAAAGGAAATTTAATGTACTTTCTGAAAATGCCGTCAAAACGTTCCGGTTTCCATGCAATTGTTGAGAAAATCGCGACTTTTAAACCATTTTGACGCGAAAAAGTTGCGAAAAAACATTAAAACGATAAACCTTAATGTGAGAGAACGGGATGTCCCAGGCCTTCACTTTCGATAGATGTCGGTTGTAGTCTCGAATTTGCTAATAACTGGTTTTGAGGTGAGTATCCTTATTTTGATGACGTATTTGTGACGTCATTAGTAACACGCGTAAGCCGATTTTTGCAAAACCAACACCACTTGTATTTGACGTTTAATGTCTGAAAAAAAAACAGTTTCAACTCAAAATTAATTCTTATTGCTTTCATATCGCTGCGTTGGCTATTGAATGAAACATTTCATCAATTTCATTAATTGAATAATTGGCCAATTAAACCAATTTAAAGCTCGTAACTCGCTCACACATAAGATAGCGTCGTAAATCCAACGATATCTGTCTTGTTGACATTGATTGAGTGTAGTAGGTGCCACATGAGACCAATCTTATATTATTCCACTCAATTAGATAATTGGTCAATTAAACCTATTAGATCTCTGAACACTGAAAAAGACTGATATTTTTCCCAAACCCACTACATGCACTGACAGTGACACTGACTGTTCATACGTGAAAAATTATGCTCATGTGGCCTAAATTGATTTTAGAAGAATTATTACTGTGACTACTACTACTAGCTATATTATAATGATTCACACGACCTTAGTCTTGAAGTTTGACTATAAAGAAATCGACACCTCTTTAGAGCTCAATAACAGGAAGGAAAAACTAATGGGATGAGTACTTAAATTGAATAATTTACGTTATTTATAGTTCTATTGGCGAAGCATCCACTTTAAAAGTATAACTAATTAGACAATGAAATATGAGTTGTTGCAGAGTTCAAAACTTTGAAATCTTTCGAATTCGTTCAACTACATAATGTTTTCGTAAATCTAAATCTTTTGCAATCAAGTGTACCTCAAATTTGATCAAGTATAATAATTGTTGTAAGTTTAACTAATTTAAATTTACAACAGTTATATATTGATCAAATTTGAGAACACTTGCAAATTATACATAAAGTATAATTTAGATTCGGGACAAATGATCCGTGCATGTAGTGGGGTGGCGGCAGTATGCGGACTGCCGCTTTCCTTCCATATCATAGTTTTAGGGTAAAGAAAGGGACGCTCAACTGCCACGGACTAACACAACCAAACCCTTTTGGTTTTGGGGAAAATATGTGATATAAATATATATATATATATATATATATATATATATATATATATACACACACACATATATACGTATGGTAAATTTTCCGAATAAAGGCGCGTTAGGAAATATCACAAAAGTGGTATCGATGGATTCCTCTCACCCTAAACTACTCACATATAGTGGATATAATCCGCGATTCCACCCCTGTACTCGACGAACTGGGTTCCGATGATAAGGAAGGGAATGAAGTATATCAGGGGAATTGGGGGGGGGGGGGGGGAATATATGAATAAATTGCATTGATATATAACACAAATATATCTTAGTTTCTTCTTATATCTGTCTTTCCTTAAGATTTTCTCACTCACATGGCTTACCGTGTGCACGGCGATCGCACGAAGCGATTTTGGTAGAAGGTTTGAATGCACTGTTTTCGGGATATTTTGTCTACAAAATTCTAACCTATTGACTAACATAACTTTATTTATTCTGAAGTTAGGCTTTCCTAAGGGGGGCTTCGATTCCCCCTGTACCCCCCACCCTCTTTTTTTCTTTTATATCACTTCGTGCTACTTTGTTTAATTGACATGACACTTGGGCTGGTTCCTTATGCAGCGATGACACCTTTTGAATACATCGTCCATATGTATCCCTTGTCGCTAATGACTATCCCGCACCGGAACCAAAAATAATTTGCAAAAGATCAACTAGCGGCCACTGGAGAATTAATCGGGGTTTCTTTTATTAGGGATCAGTGAAGAGAAATATTTTGTGATAATTGTCTTTGAGAGTTTCAATCTTTATTTGCATTTCTTGACACAATTTTTCTGAAGCTGATACTATGAATTCCCACTTCCTAGCATACTCTATCAAATACATGTTCATAAAAGAAACACAAACACACAAAAACACACACACACACATACACAAAAGACACACACAAAAAGTCACTCACACACATAAAAAAACAAAACAAAACTGATTGTGTTTTTATATGACGATCATATATACTTATTTCATTAAAATCATTTTACTCAAAACACATGAACTAATACCTGGGTCTCCCTCCCCCTCCCTCTTGCATTCCTTGCTGTGAACTCACTGCAATTATGCAAGGAAGCGGGGGAGGAGGAAGAGGGGAGGGATGGGAGAGGGAGTAGAGGGAGGGAGGAGAAGAGGGGGGGAAGGGAGAGGAGAAGAAGAGGGGGTGTTTGAGAAACAAGATACAGGATTTCCTGAGAAACACCAACCCCCCCCCCCCCAACCCCTCTCCTTAGATCGAGCACATAGTATATAATGGGAGATGAAGGTGCAACTCTAAACAGTTCTTGCAGTGTAATTCCGAAGCCAAGGTAGGGCTGATCACCGCCGTCCTTCGCTATCTAGTGCAAGCCTACTTAGCCTCAAGAATATGTATACATATATATATATATATATATACATAAATATAATATATATTATATATATATAATATATAAATATATATATATATATATATATATATATATATAAATGGATGTGTGTATGTATGTATCGCGAGTGTGGCTGTATCCGTCGGCCTTCCGCTAAAACATAGAAAACGGAAAATATAGAACAAAAATTCTTCGAAAAAACGTGTTTATTGACAGTGATGTAAACATTTAGCATGTCTAATCATAAACAATTCATGGCCACAAAAATAATACTGAAAGGTTAATTCGACATCACACCTTAAAGTGGCTCTGATTTGTGATGAAGAAACCTTAGAAGCTGCAACTTCAGACCTGAATGTTAATTTTTTCATTGCATGTACTTTTATAGTTATTATATTCATGGTACACATACATACAAACAACAATGAAAAGCAGACTGTATCCTTTTCCCCTGGCAGATGCACGCACGAAACCTCCCTTTGGCCTTCCTGCTGGTCTCGTGTGCCGTTGCGTCCTGCGAAGCCTCTGGGGTCTTCGGTGGCCTTGTGGGCGGCCTGGCGGTTCTGAAGGGTGCAGCACTGGTCGGCTACGCAGTAGGGCGTCACAGTCGCTACAACAGGCGTCACTATCATGCCCGTCATGGAGGCTATAGCGGAAGAAGGCACTACCGCTACGGACGCTCCGTCGATCCCGACACCGACGACGACGCTGAGGAAGGCACCAACCTCCTCCTGTCCACCGTCGGCCAGCTGGACCCCGACGGCTGCATCCTCAAGTTGCTGTGCCTCCTCCAGACGAGGAGCGAGTCCAGCCTCACGCCGGAGGAGGAGGGTCTGGTGCAAATGTTCTCCAACAACAGCGAGACCATGTCCTCGTACAACGCCGCCTTCGTCTACGCCACGGACGTGGGCACGAGGACCCGCGACCCGGCCGTGTGCGAGAGCTCTTCCCAAGTGTAGCCTGAGGGAGGATCAGCTGAGCAGGCTCCTCCAGTCAGTGTGGGGTTGCGCCTCTGACTTTCCCCGAGACATGCCAAGGACGAGGACACTGCCACCCCGGCGCCGGAACGACCCATGGTCGAGGAACGCCCTTCCGATGAGAGGAGCCCCGCGATCAACAACCACCCGCCCCTGAGTATGTCGATGATGAAGAATTGCCCGCAATTGATATGATGACTCTAATTAAATGGATTGCCCTTGATAATCAGTTGCCCCGAAATGAGGAAATGGCCATGGAGGAGCTTCTGGCCATAAGGACAGAATAACATGAAAATTAATCGATGGCTTTTTTTAGACAAGTATTCAAAGAAATGAATATCCAAAATTAGTTATCGTCCATGTTTCATACATATCACGACTGTATGTAGGACGGAGAAAGAGAGACAGTATGTTTTTTGTGTCTATTGTTTCATGTTGTATTGGTGCGAGTCAATGGAGTGGCTCTTTGTTAAGATAATAGTATTATAAATATATTATCAATGCCAGTAGCTATATTGTAACTATAATGATATATGTATATATGATGTGTAAACACACATACACACACGCACACATACCACACACCCACACACACACACACACACATTTTATATATAAATTATATATTAAAACATACTATATAAATACATAATATATATATATAAATATATAAATATATATATATATATATATTATATACATATATCATAGAAAGGGAAATGAGATGTAAGTATATAAATTATATTCATATATTTGTATGAAAATATATTCATTAAACAACACAACACACACACACACACACCACACACACACACACACACATATATATATATAATATATAATATATATAATAATATATATCTATATAAGTTTATATGAATACATCAAATAATATATAATATATAAAATATATATAAAAATATATATATATATATATAATAAAATATAATATATAATATATATATATATATAATATATATATATATAATATAAAATATATATATACACACACACACGCACACACACACACGAAACATACACACACCACACACACACAACACACACACACCACACACACACACACACCCCCACACACACACATATAAATATATATAAAATATATATAAATATATATATATATATATATATATAAAAAATATATACACAATATATACAAACACGAAAAATGTATACTTTTATCTACTATCTATATCTATCTATCAAACACATTTAAATATATAAAATTATTATATATAATATATATATATATATATAAATATATATATATATATAAGAAAAGAAGAGAGAGAGAGAAGAGAGAATGTATGTGTATATAGATATATATATATATAATATACAATATATATATAATATATATATAATATATATTATATATGTACATATAACAAAATATGCATACATAAATATAATTTCATATATATAAAATATATACATATATATATATATATATATATATATAAATATATATTATATATATATAATATATATATATTTTATATTTATAATATATTTATTTTATATATTTTTATATATATTTATAAATATATATTTATATATATATTTTATATTTATATTTTTTTTTTTTTTGTTTTTTTTTTATTTTTTGTTATAATAATATTGAAATTATTTATATAATTATATATATATATTTATATTATTATTTAATAATATATATTTTTATTATATATTTTATTTTATATATTTTTATATATATTTAAAATATATTATTTTAAAATTTTAATATATTATATATATTTTATATTTTTTTTATTTTTTTTTTATTATATATATATATATTTTTTTAATATATATTATATATATTATATATTATATATATTTTATATTATATATTTTAATATATAATATAGTATATATTATAAATATTATATTATTAATATTATATTTTCTATATTTTATAATAATAATATTATTATATTATATTTTATATATATAATATTTATATATATTTATATTTATATTTTTATATATATTTAAAATATATTTTTTCTATATATATATTATTAATATTTATATATTTATATATAAATATTATGTTTTATAATTTTTATATTATATATATTATATATATATTTAAAATATATATATATTATATATATATTATATATTAAAATATTATATTTTAAAATATATTATATATGTATAAAAATTATATAAAAATTAAAATATATTATCTATATATTATATATTTAATTTACTTTTTAAAATATTAAAATAATTAAATATTAAATATAATTTTATAATTTATATGTATATATTATATTTTATATAAATATATAATATATATTTTAAATTTTAATTTTAATTATAAATTTTTTTAAAATATATATTATATTTATATTTTTTTTTTTTTATTATAATAAATTTTATTTTATATATATATAGATAAAAATTTTTATAAAAATATATATAAAAATATTATTAAATATATATTAATTTATATTATATATTTTTATATTATTATTTTTAATTATATAATATAATTTTTAAAAAAAAACAAAACACCACCCCTTCCACCCCCCTCACACACACCAAAAACAAAAAAAAAAATAAAAAAAAAAAAATATTATATTTTTTATATATATATATATAATATATATAATATATGTATTATATTTTTATTTGTAAAATTAATTATATTATATTTATTTTATTTTATATTATATTAAAAGTATATTTATTAAAATTATATATATAAAATTTTTAATATAATATTTTAATATATTTTATAATATTTTATATATATAAAAAATATTTATATATGAATTTATATATAATAATATTTATATAATATTTTATTATTATATATAAAATATATATATATATTTATATTTTATATATATATAAAATATAATAATTATAATAATAGAAAAATATTTTTATAATTATTTATATTTTTATATATATATAATATATATATATTATTTTTATATATAGATATAAAATATATATAAATGTTTATATATATTATATGTATATATATTTTAAAATTATATAAATATGAAAATATAATATATTTTATATTATATATATATTATTTTTATATTTTATAAATATATAAATATATATTATTATATTATAAATATATATTAGAGGAATTTTATATAATAATATAATTATATTATATTATTTTTATATATATATAAAATATTTATATAATTAATATACCCATTTTTATAT
>NW_028234404.1:38888365-38889531 GCF_977035675.1 Penaeus japonicus | reverse complement strand
ATATAAAAAATATATGCCTTAAAAATATAGGTAAGTGAGTTTTTTTCGTAATATACAATATTGTACACATACAGTTTATAGTGTAGAATAAATCATTCCGAATGTCCATAATTCTAGCCCTATGAATTAAATATACTTAACACAAATTCATAATAATTTACTTTTATACAGACATATATACCATAATACCTTTAATCGTAACTATTTAAGTATTTTGACTGTTGACTAACATCTTTATTTTAAACCGGAAACACCCCTCCAAACTTGGCGTAATAGACTCCTCAGTAAAGCTTCTTTAATTGAACACGAAACTGTGTTACACACGCGTATTATGTCTTGACTAAGATTAAAATTTTCACTATATCCTTCAACGATCCTTCCCTCCTTTATAAACATATCAGGATGATTATTAAACACTTCCACGAGAATCCTTTCTTCGGATGTAAGGGCATCGGGGGAGTCGGCTCTCAGATGGCACAGCAACTTTAGGATGCAACCGTGGGTATCGAGACGACTTGCAGCGGCGAGGATGAGGTGATCCGGATTCGCTAATCCTTCTGGGATGGACCTCTTCTTGCGTTCTTGACCTCCAGTCGCGAATACCGCTATGACGAAGGCAGCCTAGGTGTAGGAGAGAACAGAGTCAAAAGGATTGGAAATGTGTACGCGGTGAATGCTTTATTTTCCTCGACAATGAAAAGCTTGATAAATAAATCCTAAAGTTGCCTTAAGAAGAGTAAAAAAAAAAAGGAAAAGAAAAAGGATTCAGATGGAATGAACCAAATCTTTTTATAACAACCGTAAAGGACTTTTTTTTTTGTTTTCGTTTTTTTTTTCTCTTCGGATTACCCTTGAACATTCCGATTGATTCATTATAGGCATAAAATCACACTTATCATTTATCCCATTTATTCTATTAAAGTTACAAGCCATAAATTTACTTTCGTTACACTTACTTTCATACGCCATGTATCATATCATTTACTAACAATCCTAATTCCGCCATCCTTACGTTTACTCCTTGTAATTATTCCTAACCACTATTCTAACGGATATATATATAGATAGATAGATAGATATGTATATATTAATTTATTTATTTATATGAGCTTTCGGCCATTTTTTTTTCAACTTCTGTCTCTGAAGGAATGGGAATAGGTGGTCAC
>NW_028234404.1:38848365-38850865 GCF_977035675.1 Penaeus japonicus | reverse complement strand
TGCTTACAGGACATGTAAGACCCAGTTGTAAAGTTGTAGGTCATATTGACGAAGGTACGGTACCGTTTAGACGTTTATTATTAAAATACAACAATAGAAAAAAAATAATAGATAGTAATAAATAATATTATATAATGTATCAGTGCATAATAAATATAAAGTGCCAATAACCTCTTTCTTGTAGTTGACAATTACCAGGCATTATAGTGGGCTTATAAAACTACAAAAAGAGCATAATGACACCAGTGATTATAGTAGACAACTAAGGCATCGCCCCAAGTACAGAGCTGCATCCGTCAGCCATCTGTAAGGAGGCCCTGAGATCGGTATCCTTCAAGGCGCATTTAGGATACGCAAGATCACAGGCAACAGGATCCCGCGCTCTGCTCCCGAGGTCGAGTGCCTGAAGGAAGGCAGCGTTAGTCGCATTACTGAACGTGTCGACGATTGACGTTTCCTCCGAGGTCCACTGGTCTCGGCTTTTGGTCTCGAGATAACACAGCATCTTCGGGAAGCATCCGAAGGTGTCCAGCTCCTCGATGGCCGACAGGAGGAGCTCTTCCTCATCCTCGGCAGATTCTTCCTCCTCTGGGGCGAGCTCGGAGTTCGATCTCTGCCTCCTGTAGGGGTAGGGGTAGGGGTGGTATGGCATGAGGATGGGTCTGCCGACTCTGGATTTCAGTTTCTTCTTCGTTCCCCCGAAGGATAATATGAGAGCGATGATCATAGCCGTCTGGAATCGGAAAAGAAGGGGTCTTCTTCAAGTTTTTTTACGGATGTTTTTGAAACGGAGACTTCGATGCGACTAAAGAAGTAATCCACCCACTATATAGAAACGCTCCAGGTGTATAGTGCATATATGTGTATAATATGATGCTAATACATACATTGAGAGTGAAGAGAGATCCCACGGCTACTGGGCCGCCAATACCAGCTGCCGTTAGACCTTGGATGAGCTGCGCACTGCATGACGGAAGCAAACAGCAAGCAATAGCACAGAGGGCCAACTGCAACCGCATCTGCAAAGGGCACAAGTAACAAGTGTTTCATAACATAACAAAAGGAATATACACAAAAGACACGCACATAACCTATTTAATCTCCACACACGTTACCTACGATGGGATGTTCCAATATTCCCCAACTGGTAACCACGAAATCAATTAATTACAGTGGAAAGGGAGAATGAGAAAGTAGTATTCTTTCACCGTTATCACATGACAACTGAAACCATGTCCTATGCAGAGAAAGTGTGGTCGAAGGAATGTTATCGCGACCCGTACTCTCCTGTATCATATGATCCCTCTCTATCTACAGGATCACGTGTTTAGCGAATGTGAAACTGTTGTCCCCGGAGTAGTTAGGTGGATTATATTGTCCTACTTGTGATTATCTTGTCCTCTCGTGAATGTTTCCAATGGGATGTACCTCCTATTCCCCTTTATAAGCGAAGAAAGCGGAAAGCGGCTGTTTCATGGAACCATTGAGCTAATTAGTATTCAGCAGGGATAGCATCAGTTGTACCTGTGCTCCGTTATGCACCTCTGTAATCGAGAGCTGGCATCTTTTCTCTAGCCCCGGATGCATGTTTGTTTCTTTTCCCAATACAAAGGGGGAACGTGAGAACAATATGTATATCTATATATCTATATTTTTTTTTACCTATAAATCAAAAATGGTTAGATTAATGATGCAATTGGTATATCACGTAGCACTAACGTCTTCTATGCTATCTACGTTACCTTGCTGGGTGAGAGGAAGGGCGTGCAGGGGGAAGTGAGGAGAGGAACAGGATGAAATTGACAAGAGGTGTATCTTTATATACACACCGTCGCGCAGCCTGAGGTTTCACCAGCTCTCGCGCCGACTTTATTGGACGCGACTGATGCCTCAGCGGCCCACCTGATCAGGAAAGTTAGGAGGGAGAGTGCCTCTTACTTGATTCATGAGAGTGCATGGTGTCCTCAGTGGCACAGTTCTTAAGTCTTCATGACTTTCATGATTCCTCTTTCCTTGTCTTTTGGTAGGGGGAGGGAGAGAGAGGCCGTTCCAGACGTGATGCAAGGTGTGTCAACGTTGGTTGACGATGTTTTGAAATTCGTGTCTACTGTCATACATATTTAATATATATATATATAAGTTTGCATTTCAGGTAAGAAATATCTGATATTTTTCCTGTTGTTTTTACAGAAAGTTTTCGAGGTCAAATTGTGACGGTTATGAAAGAGTACATAAGTATATATATATATATATATATATATATATATATATATATATATATATATATATATATATATATATATATATATATATATTGTGTGTGTGTGTATATTAGCTTACTGCTCCTTCGTACTACGTGTTATATCCATTACGAGGGGGAGTGGTAAGCCTCTCCCATATGTAGAGTAAAAAAGCAATGACAAGGGAACATCAAAAGACAGCCGGGTGACATTCAAGAAAAGATCCAAATTGTCATGAATTCCCATGGCCTAGACATACT
>NW_028234404.1:38840865-38845865 GCF_977035675.1 Penaeus japonicus | reverse complement strand
AATATATATATATATATATATACACACACACACACACACATACAAACGCTGCGTTTGGAGAACCTTCACATCACGACAGCAAAATGCGGAATCTGAAAGGTATCCAGTATTTTTTTTTTCTTTCTTTTTTATCTACCTAGTTATCTATTGCTAGTATTTCTTTTCCCTTTCTATTATTTTTTAAAGTGAAGATACGCTTGACAGGTTGCTGAAAATTGACGGCGAATTGACAGACTGGTGAGGATTATTTGATGATTGACAGGTCAGTGAATATAACTAGTTGACAAATTTACTGTCAACTGTCAACTGTCTTCAGTTTTATTTCTTTCCTTATTTTCAACCATTGTTTATTTATTTATTTTTTTTATTACAAACTATCAATTGTCTTCAGTTTTATTTCTTTCCTTTCTTTATTTTCAATAATTGTTTATTTCATTTCTTCTTTTTTTTTTCTCACGCACTTTAGCATTTACTCAAATACGTAATTTACATTTTTTTATACTGGTAAATAAACGATTGTTCTTATTTCAAACTTCTTTTGTCTTTTTTTATTCCAAGTATTGTAGAATATAAATCCCACTTAAATAAATAATGATGTGACATAGAAACAGGATTTGCTTCAGTATCTGATACAAAATACATATGAAAGTGAAAAAGATGGATAAATACGTTTAGGAATTGATAACTATACATATGTACGGATATGTGTGAATGTATACATAACATGATTAAACATACACACACACACGAGAGAAATAAAGAGAGAAAGATGCATGTATGTATGAATGTGAGTAAGTACATATCTATAAGTACACAAAGCACAGAAGAACATGAAGACAATTAGGTAGATCGGTGGATACAGGCAGTGATAATAACAATAATAATCATGGTAGGCAATAATAGATATTTAAAGCCCTGAGAAGTAAGTTAAGGATCTTGAAAACCCTAAAAATCACATGATAGTGTTCGTGCAGCCTCCTGCCATCTTGAGGAGCTGCCTCAGGTCCTCTCCCTTGGGCGTACACTTGGGGTAAGCCAGGTCACACGCCGTGGGGTCCTGTGACCTGATCCCGAGATCCATGGCTTCGACGAAGGGGGCGCTGCTGGTACTGGCGGTCTTAGAAGAGGTGTTACCAGCGAAGATGACGAGTAGAGCCTTTTCCTCGGACGTCCACTCGTCCGAACTCTTCGTCCGCAGGTAACAGAGGATCTTGGGAGCGCAGCCGACGGTGTCCACTTGCGAGACGGCCGCCAGGAGGAGGTCCTTCATCTTGGACGCGTTTTCGACCGCTCTCTTGTGGACGGCATGGTGGGGGGAGGGCAGGGGCAGCGGCGGAGGGAAACCAGCAGAGGAAGAGAGCTCTTGGTCTGGAGGATAGGGAATGAAGACGTGCTGGGCAGGACCGTCCGACTGGGCCGACGGTTCGTAGACTAGGATGGGAGAATAGATGGACTCTTTGGCAGGAGGAGGAAAGGATGGCGGAGGAAAGAATGTCCCTTCTTGCTGTGGGAGGTGGTTGTCCAGTCTCACGTGAGGGTCGCCCGCGTGCAAGGGATGGAATGCTGCTCCGCCTTGCACCGGGACTGGTCCGTGTCCACGCCCAGCCTCTTGCCCATGCCCGAGTGAAAATGGTGGCGGAAAATGCCCGTGTGCAGGTTCTGGTCCATGCCCTGGTGGCGGAAAATGACCGTGGGCAGGCTCTGGTCCATGCCCTGGTGGCGGAAAATGACCATGGGCAGGCTCTGGTCCATGCCCTGGTGGTGGAAAATGCCCGTGTGCAGGCTCTGGTCCATGTCCGTGTACAGGCTCTGGTCCATGTCCGTGTACAGGCTCTGGTCCATGTCCGTGGGCAGGCTCTGGTCCATGTCCGTGGGTAGGCTCTGGTCCATGTCCGTGTACAGGCTCTGGTCCATGTCCGTGGGCAGGCTCTGGTCCATGTCCGTGGGCAGGCTCTGGTCCATGTCCGTGGGCAGGCTCTGGTCCATGTCCGTGGGCAGGCTCTGGTCCATGTCCGTGGGCAGGCTCTGGTCCATGTCCGTGGGCAGGCTCTGGTCCATGTCCGTGGGCAGGCTCTAGTCCATGTCCGTGGGCAGGCTCTGGTCCATGTCCGTGGGCAGGCTCTGGTCCATGTCCGTGGGCAGGCTCTGGTCCATGTTCGTGGGCAGGCTCTGGTCCATGTCCGTGGGCAGGCTCTGGTCCATGTCCGTGGGCAGGCTCTGGTCCATGTCCGTGGGCAGGCTCTGGTCCATGTCCGTGGGCAGGCTCTGGTCCATGTCCGTGGGCAGGCTCTGGTCCATGTCCGTGGGCAGGCTCTGGTCCATGTCCGTGGGCAGGCTCTGGTCCATGTCCGTGGGCAGGCTCTGGTCCATGTCCGTGGGTAGGCTCTAGTCCATGTTCGTGGGCAGGTTCTGGCCCATGCCCTGATGTTGATCCATGCCCGTGTCCAGGAGCCGGGCCAGGGGCAGGACCATGACCGTGTCCATGCCCTGGGGGCGGTCCGTGGCCATGCCCATGCCCATGGCCTAGTGCCGGCCCATGACCATGCCCATGGCCTAGTGCCGGCCCATGCCCATGGCCATGCCCATGTGGCGGCCCGTGGCCATGGCCGCCCTCAAGCAGCGGCCCGAAGACGACGTCCGGGGAAGGCACGGATATGGGCCCGGGCGCTAGGCCGGGGGCGGGTATGGGCACGCCCGCGCCGGAGACGAGGCCGGCGGTGGTCAGCGCTGCCTTGTCCGAGATGGCGTCCAGGATGCCCAGGCCGAGGGTGATCTGCCGGGGGGAAGGGGGCGAAGGGGGTCAGCGTTGGGGGTGGGGGGGGGGCGAAATGTTTTAGCACTGATTTATTATTGGCATTATCACTGTTATTATCATCATTATTATCATTTGTTATTATTATTATTATTATCATTTATTATCATTATCATTATTATCATTATCATTGTTATTAGTTGATGTGTCGTCATCATTAGTGACATCACTATTTTGATGTTCTTGTTGCTGTTGTTATCATTGTTATTATTTTCATTACTACTATTGCTCATATTATCCTTGTTCTCATCTTTATCAATTCTTGTCACCAATTCCTCCACACACAGAATCAAACGCGCATACACACAGTCACGTATTCCCTATGCCACACATATGCACAATGCGACCAATGACTTATGCATTATAATTAATAACTAATCTAAGTCATCCAAGCCTTGAAAATAACCTGCGCATATATATGAAACTTAAAGCATAAAATTATAACATTATGGCATGCATTGTAACATTGAAATCACATGACAGGACATCATAACATTAGAACCTACATGATATTTTAGAATTGTATCAGAAGCTACGTAATATTGGATAGTATAGTAAAACATACATAACACAGCATTATGCCATTAATAATGTCCTAGCTTATATGACCTAAGGTTGGTATAGTTATGAACCCTGAACTACATGGCCAGAAAAAAAATAAAGTTGATATACATACACACACACGTATACACATACACACACACACACACACGTATACACATACACATACACACACGTATACACATACACACACACACGCACATACAAACACACACACATATACATACATACATACATATATATATATATACATATATATCTATATCTATATCTATATCTATATATATATATATATACATATATATATATACATACATTTATTTTTTTCTTCTTTTTGATGTCCTTTTATCAACACTTCACAAACACTTTAACGTCCTTCTTACCTTCATGAGAGCGTAGGTAGACAGCGCAATAGGTATCGAAAAGCTATTAGCTATCATGGTACTTGCAATGATATCCCCTATGACATATTCCTCAGTTGGTACCAGGAGGCAGCATGCGACTAATGCCGCCAGGTACCACAGCGGCCGCATCTGTGAACCAATGAACCAGGTGTGAACATAACTGGGGAATAAAGTGTTTAAAAAAAGGGAATTTTGAAGAAAAGGGAATAATGGTGATGATTATTCTCATTCTTATCATCATTTTCATTATCATCTTCATTATCATTATCATCATCATTAATGTCATTGGCATTATTTTAATTATCATCATTTTTATTGTCATTATTATCATCATCATCATCATTATTAGCAGAAGTAATATGATAAGGATAATGATGTCATCATAATTTCCATTAAAAACATCAGGATCACCATTAGCACCATTGCTGTGATCATTATCATCTTTATTTCTATCATTACTGTTATCATTATTATCATAACTTTATTTTTGATGTTTTTACTGTTTTCTTTTTTGCTGTTTTTGTTGTGTTCGTGAAATTCATTGTTGTTATTATCATTATTACTCGTTTACTACCATAATGTATTACTATGATGGTTATTATTATAAATATATTATAAGTATTATTCATGCTATAAGTATATCATTATAACCATATTAAAAGTATATCATTTTAAGTATCTTATAAGCATGTTATAAGTATTGCCAGTACTTTAAGTAAAATGTTATTGCATCAATTTTATACACTATTATCAATGATGTTGAAAATCATTCTTATGCTTATTAATTGTATCATCTGCATCATAACCAGCTTCATCATCATCATCATTATCATAATTATCAGTATCTTTATAGTTACTATTAATATAATTGGTATCCTTATTATCATTATTATTATCGCTATCATTGTGATCATTATCATTATTGCTATCATCATCATCACTATCGTTATCATTACTATCAGTTTCATTATGTTTGTCATTATTATTTTTTGTTATTATCATCATTATTATTAATATCATTTATTATTTTATTATCAATATTAATATAATTAATATCATTATGATTATTGGTATTATCCTTATCATTATTATTATCGTTATCAAAATTATTACTATCATTGTTATAATCACAATCATCATCATTACTCTCATCATTACTATTATTACTGTTATTATTGTGATTGTAATTATTATTTTCAAACTACTTTTAACACTACCAATAG
>NW_028234404.1:38823365-38825865 GCF_977035675.1 Penaeus japonicus | reverse complement strand
CGAATTCTCAAATGTTATTGGAGTTATGTGTTTAATTAATGTATTATGATTTTATTCTTCATTTTGGTTGAAATTTCCTAAAAATGTTAATAGAAATTTCTTTAAAATGTTAAAAGCACAGATCTAAACTCCTATCGCCATACAACGTTCTGTTATAAACGTTTCTAATTAAACGTTTATGATTTTGGTATAGAATTTCTTACTCTACAAATATCCTCATTAAATCCAAAACGTTTCGAGTAGATAGGATTTCCATATCTGAAACACAGAAATCTCAAAAAAATGTATGATGTAGAAAGACAAACAAGACGTAATTTATCAGCATCATTAAAAAAATAAAAATAAAATAAACGATATAGGAAGACAGGAAAGAGATAATTCATTAACTTTATCAGCAATCATTGGAAAGCTTCCTACCACAATTTGTAATATCGTTAAAGTTGGAATGTTATTAAATTAAAAACAAACAAACAAACAAAAATCATACGGTCGTGTAAAGGATATATAACATCCTAGCTGAGCGTTTTAAATCTACGGACGTATATTGCCTGGTTTGACTAGTTAGAAGAAACTAAATGAAAACTTTGCAACGAAGAGTATAAACAAACACTTGAACATTGCATATCAGAGTGCCATGTGATACAGCCTCTCAGGCCACCTAGCATGAGATATGCAGAGTTATGTAATTATTACAACATTTATCAAATGTTTATTCACAGTTTATTTATTATATAATATAATAATGTTATTACCTTAATTTGCAACACAATGTTGGCAACAATGCCATGACTCTACATCAATGTATCAAAGCTTGCCCATGCCTGTGCAGTTAGCCAGGGCAGTAAATAAAGAACTAAACTAACTTATATATACCTTTGGGAGACTTTTGCTAAAATCTCACATTTAGTTAAAACTTCAAGGTCGTCATGTGACAAGCGTGTGCTCTCAACCCTTTTGTCATTTGTCATGGGTGCAGATGCAGGAGAAATAGGAGTATAGATGGAGGGGTTCCGTGGTGCGTTGCTGCTTGTTCCAATGATATGTCAAATATGTTATTTTGTTTTGTCCTACCGAAGGGTGTCGCAACTACACTACTAGATGATACCGAGGCTCCAAATGGTGGAAAATAATCTTTTCATTTTTTTTCAAATAATTAATCAGTTTATTGGTCAAGTCTATACTTTAGTCATTAATTCACATTTACAGTAAACCCTTGGGTATTCTGGCCAATCTTAAGATTTTTTCGGGGATTTCCTTTTTGGAATTATGAAGTTCTAGAGTGGCAACACTGTTGTCATCTCAGTCTGAAGCCATGCTATTGATTATGTATGAGAGCCATACATGAATTCATCTTGTGGAAACCTGTCATCATGCAATATGCTACATATGTCAGGTATATATATATATATATATATATATATATATATATATATATATATATATATATATATGTATATATACATATATACAGATATATGTATGTGGATGTATATTTATATATGTATAGATATACATATGTATATATATATATAGATATATATATATATACATATATATGTATATATATATAATATATATATATATGTATATATATACATATATATAATATATATATATATATATATATATATATATATACATATATATATATATATATATATATATATATATATATATATATATATATATATATATATATATACCTGACATATGTAGCATATTGCATGATGACAGGTTTCCACAAGATGAATTCATGTATGGCTCTCATACATAATCAATAGCATGGCTTCAGACTGAGATGACAACAGTGTTGCCACTCTAGAACTTCATAATTCCAAAAAGGAAATCCCCGAAAAAATCTTAAGATTGGCCAGAATACCCAAGGGTTTACTGTAAATGTGAATTAATGACTAAAGTATAGACTTGACCAATAAACTGATTAATTATTTGAAAAAAAAATGAAAAGATTATTTTCCACCATTTGGAGCCTCGGTATCATCTAGTAGTGTAGTTGCGACACCCTTCGGTTGGACAATAAAAATAACATATTTGACATATCATTGGAACAAGCAGCAACGCACCACGGAACCCCTCCATCTATACTCCTATTTCTCCTGCATCTGCACCCATGACAAATGACAAAAGGGTTGAGGGCACACGCTTGTCACATGACGCCCTTGACATAAAGGGTGTTGGGGCGTACATTAGCCAAAGCGCCAAGGTATTTTCTTCGTGTCGTTCGTTCGACTACTGGTGTGCCTGTGTTGGCCCTGTTAGTCGTCACAGCAGCCACGAGGGTGGAATGTGCTAAAAAAAAATAAGTTAATTCGGTATACGAGGAAATATAATCATGTTATAAAGAGAGAGAGAGAGAGAGAGAGAGAGAGAGAGAGAGAGAGAGAGAGAGAGAGAGAGAGAGAGAGAGAGAGAGAGAGAGAGAGAGAGAGGGCGCTAAGAATCTCCGGTTAGACCCAGGCCGCCTAAAGATGATGAACTTATG
>NW_028234404.1:38768365-38788365 GCF_977035675.1 Penaeus japonicus | reverse complement strand
ATATATATGTATATTTATTAATATATAAATATATACATATATATACAAATATATGTATATATATACATACACATATATGTATATATATAAATATATACACACACGCATATATATCTATCTATCTATCTATCTATCTATCTATCTATCTATATATATATATATATATATATATATATATATATATACAGGGGGGAAAGTGTACATATTAAAGTATATCTATAGTCTTTGGTGTCTTTTCATGCAACAAACTCACAAGGAAATATTCATTAATCACACAATGACGATTTTACAGTTACTTTATTTAACCTGCTTTCATTTACCATCACTATTCTGCCACCATCTGACCTGGAGCTCTCATCCGAATGCAAAGGATACTTGTTGATGTATGGTTCGGTGTGGCAAAGAGCAATAAGTCAAGCACGGGGTCGTCTCCCACATTTGAGTTCGTGCCAGGCCTTAGATTATGCATATAAATATATTTTACGTTTTAAATTAGCAGTGAAACGTTCAACCGACGTATTCAGAAAAGTTATCCACACTAAATACATCTACGAGAGACGTTCTTCAAACATTCTAGTTTGATTGGTAATACTACGTTTTAAATTGGCAGTGAAACTTTCAATCAATTTATTGAGAAAAGTCATCGACACGAAAAATATCTACGACAGCCGTCCTTCAAACATTCTAGTTTACTAGGTAATACTAGCACGGTAAGAAAGGAATAGGAGAAAAAGCATTTGAAATATTTTGTTTCATTGGACTAACATCCATTTTTATTATAGCAAGTAATATACAGGTATAATTATAAAATATTTTATTAAAAATAAAACTACATCTGCCTTTGGATTAATATACTGTGTATATATAGGCATAGAAAAAATAAATATTATTTATAAATACGCACAGAATATCTGTAAATAACGTATGCACACATATTGCGAATGGGGATTTTCTCTTTGCAATATGACTTACTTGTGAACATATGCTTTGAATTGTCTAACGGACGTTCACAGATAGTAGTCCCATTTTACCCGTCTATGGCCCTGGCCAGACAGATAAATGGACGGCACTGAAGGAGGCACTGGCCACAGAGAGATGAAAGGCCGGCATAAGTCTGTGGTTACGAGTTTTACTCTTCCCCGCCAGAGTTGCAGTCGCAGCTCCACGCAAGTTCAAGGAGTTGGCTCAGTTCCACGTCGGGGAACGGACATTCGGGGAACAGCTTCTTACAGGCTGAGGCGTCTCTAGTCTTGATGGCGACATCTTTGGCGTAGACGAAGGCAGCGTTATGGGGTGATGGATTCATTGTGTTACTGGCGAAGATTTCCACAAACAGGTTCTCCTTGGGAGAGCGATTGGACTCTTCCTTCGCCTGCAGGACGCAAAGCATCCTGGGGATGCAGCTGTTGGGATCCAATTGTGCTACGGTGGATAAAATTAAGTCATCCTCCTCAGCTGCAGCTTCGACAGAGCGGCCGTAACGGAGACGCCACCGTCTGGAAGGGGCTCTATACCCATGGCCATGGCCGCGACCATGGCTTGCGCCGTGGTACCTCCGCTTGCTTACGGCGCTCGTCAGAGCACCTAGTCCTGTTAAAACGCCAGATGGGGATATTGCTTGCGCTGCCATCAAGCAGGAGAGACCGATGGTCACCAGAAGGATAAGGGCGTTGTTCATCTAAAGGAAAATAGCAAACGTTTAATCTCTAGTAATAAATTGCCAAGGAAATAAAGATATTGTTAGCATATTATTATCATAAGCAATGATTAGCATTAATTTACTTGATAAGCAATACAAATTGGTCGTTAACTTTTGTGAGCAGTACAGTGTTAACTGTTACTTGAGTTTACTGTCACTATGACGCCATACATCTTTTTAAACTTATTTAATAGCTAAAGACAGACAATTTTTTCTGTTACTTATTCACACACACCTTTAAAGTCACTCAGAAGACACACTAAACTTGTTATACAAGATACAAGAGACTCGATGCTAAGCTTTCTGCTGTAATCAAATGTATAAGCTAAACTCTGAGTCTGAAGCTTTATATATTCCACTGATAGTTATGATTGCTGACCTTTTCTAAATTCCATGTAATGCTATTGGTCGATCCTTTCTGTCTTTCGACCAATAGCGAGACAGCATCAATATGCCTGGTGCAAGAAGGGCATTGCATCGAAGCAATCAACACCTATGTTATATATAACAATATAGAAAGCTGTATCCATATAAATCAATGTATGACAAGAGATGGAACAAAACAGAGATGGTAGGAAGATTCCACAACTTCCCCAACATAGTGTTTGATGACAATTGGATTTCTTTTTTTTCTTTTTTTTCAGATAGTCGGTTCGTGATGATGATAATAATGTTGACAATAACAAGAAGGATTATGAATAAACATTAGTAATAATGGTGACGAATAAGTCCTGTTTTCTGTTAATGTAAGACTAGAATCTGTATACTTCCGATGCATAGAATCTTTTGGAAATGCTTTGGGTTTTACCGCATAATAAGTTTGTCTCCTGTTAATTTCACTGTTTCTGTTAAAGAATTACGCCAGCGCCCCCCACCACTACACACACACACAAACACACATACTTTTCTCTGCCTTTAACAACTCGGTAACTATTCCAGCTTACTTTTTCAAACGTTTTTTTTCCTAAATTCCTCAAGTTAGTGCTAAAAACTGTATACCCGCAGATTTTTGGTATATCTTATATGCATTAGATTAATATCATTTTCAATATCTTGCCCTTGATTTCCATTGAGAAAAGAAACATTTAACTTTTATAAGTTGAGATAATTATAAATCTGCTACAGTGTTTTCAAACTGATTTCAGGTTTGTAATGCAATTTATATATATACAAAGTAATTTAAATTTCAAGTAACAATTAAAGATTTGCGTCACTGGTCCAATGTTTGAAGGCAAACGAATACAATTTTATACATGCATATATATGTATGTATAGCATTGTATCTGAAGTTAACCTTTACTCACTTTCCTTCTTGTTATCGTCAACATCATTATTATCATCACAAAAAAAAAGAGATAATAATTCTATTAGTCATCAAACAATATGTTGGGGAAGTTATGGAATCTTCCTACCATCTCTGTTTTGTTCGTCTCTCGCCATATATTGATTTATATGGATACAGCTTTCTATATTTTTATATATAACATAGGTGTTGATTGCTTCGATGCAATGCCCTTCTTGCACCAGGCATATTGATGCAGTCTCGCTATTGGTTGAAAGACAGAAAGGATCGACCAATAGCATTACATGGAATTTAGGAAAGGTCAGCAATCATAACTATCAGTGGAATATATAAAGCTTCAGACTCAGAGCTTAGCATATACATTTGATTACAGCAGAAAGCATAGCATCGAGTCTCCTTTATCTTGTATAACAAGTTTAGTGTGTCTTCTGAGTGACTTTAAAGGTGTGTGTGAATAAGTAACAGAGAGAAAGATTTGTCTGTCTTTAGCTATTGTATAAGTTTAAAAAGATGTATGTCGTCATAGTGACAGTAAACAAAAGTAACAGCTTATACTGTATTCCCTATATTGCTCACAAAGTTAACGACCAATTTGTATTTCTTATCAAGTAAATTCATGCTAATCATTGTTTATGATAATAATATGCTAACAATATCTTTATTTCCTTGGCAATTTATTACTAGAGATTAAACGTTTGCTATTTTTCTTTTAGATGAACAACGTCCTTCTCCTTCTGGTGGCCGTCGGTCTCTCCTGCTTAATGGCAGCGCAAGCAGTATCCCCATCTGGCGTTTTAGCAGGACTGGGTGCTCTGACGAGCGCCGTAAGTAAGCGGAGGTACCACGGCGCAAGCCATGGTCGCGGCCATGGCCATGGGTATAGAGCCCCTTCCAGACGGTGGCGTCTCCGTTACGGCCGCTCTGTCGAAGCTGCAGCTGAGGAGGATGACTTAATTTTATCCACCGTAGCACAATTAGATCCCAACAGTTGCATCCCCAGGATGCTTTGCGTCCTGCAGGCGAAGGAAGAGTCCAATCGCTCTCCCAAGGAGAGCCTGTTTGTGGAAATCTTCGCCAGTAACACAATGAGTCCATCACCCCATAACGCTGCCTTCGTCTACGCCAAAGATGTCGCCATCAAGACTAGAGACGCCTCAGCCTGCAAGAAGCTGTTCCCCGAATGTCCGTTCCCCGACGTGGAAATGAGCCAACTCCTTGAACTTGCGTGGAGCTGCGACTGCAACTCTGGCGGGAAAGAGTAAAACTCGTAATCACAAACTTATGCCGGCCTTTCATCTCTCTGTGGCCAGTGCCCCCGTCAATGCCGTCCATTTATCTGTCTGGCCAGGGCCATAGACGGGTGAAATGAGACTGCTGTCTCTGAATGTCCGTTGGACGATTATGATTATATGTTCACTAGTGATTCATATTGCAGAGAATTTCCCTAGTCGCAATATGTGTGCAAACATAATTTACAGATATTCTGTGCAAATTTATAAATAATATTTATTTATTTCATGCCTATGAATTTTCAGTATATCAATCCAAAGGCAGATGAAGTTTTATTTCTATACTAAAATGTTGTATATTTATACCTGTATATTACTTGCTATAGTAAAAATGGATGTTAGTCCAATAAAACAAAATATTTCATATCCGTTTTCTCCTATTTCTCCCTTACCATGCTAGTATTACCAAGCAAGCTAGAATGCTTGAAGGACGTCTCTTGTAGATGTATTTAGTGAGGATAACTTTTCTCAGTAAGTCTGTTGAAAGTTTCACTGTTAATCTAAAACGTAAAGTATGTTTCCATGCATATTTTAATGCCTGGCACGACTTCAGATTTGGGAGACGACCCCGTGCTTGATTTATTGCTCTTTGCCACGTCTAACCATACATCAACAAGTATCCTTTGCATTTGGATGAGAGCTCCAGGTCAGATGGTGGCAGGATAGTGTTGGTAAATGAAAGCATATTAAATAACGAAATTGTAAAATTGCATACACACACACACATATATATATACATATATATATATGTATGTGTGTGTATAAATATATACACATATATATATATAAATATATACATAAATGTACGTATATATATATATATATATATATATATATATATATATATATATATATACATATATATATAAACATACATACATATATATATACATACATACATATATATGTATATATATATATATATATATATATATGTGTGTGTGTGTGTGTGTGTGTGTGTGTGTGTGTGTGTGTATTTGTGTATGTATATATGATATTCGTATCTCTCTATCGCATACGTGAAAAACGGAGGAGAGGACAAGCAATCTTAACTGTTGCAATTGTTGCTATTGCTATTTGTGAAGAAGTAACCATTCGCCATGAATATTTTTCTTCATTGCCTTCTCTCTTGTACATTGCAAAGAACACTTCAGATATAATGCTACACATACATATTTATTCATGTATGAAATGGTGTTCGTTTGCCTTCAGATATAGGACCAGTGACGCAAATCTTTAATTGCTACTTGAAATTGAAATGACTTTGTTTACATATAAATTGCAAGGACAAGGACGAGATATTGAAAATGATATCAATCTATTCATATAAGATATAACAAAAATTCTGGTCGATCCTCTCTGTCTTTCGACCAATAGCGAGAAAGCATCAATATGCCTGGTGCAAGAAGGGCATTGCATCGAAGTAATCAACACCTATGTTATATATAACAATATAGAAAGTTGTATCCATATAAAGCATTGTATGACGAGAGACGAACAAAATAGAGATGGTAGGAAGATTCCATAACTTCCCCAACATATTGTTTGATGACAAATGGATTTTTTTTTTTTTTAAGAAGGTCGGTTCGTGATGATGATGATAATGATGCTAGCAATAGCAAGAAGGATAATGAGTAAACATTAGTAATAATGGTGATGTGAAGGATGATAAGATTGATGGAAATGATAATAGCAAAGGTAATATTACTAAGAATAAGTTTTTTCTCCTCTTAAAGTGAGAATAGAATCTACATACTTCCGATGTTAATATGAGACTATAGAGTCTATAAACTTCCGATACATAGAACCTTTCGTAAATATTTCGTTTTCACAACATACTAAGTGTATCTCCTGCCATGAATTTCACTGCTCTTATTCGAAAATTACTGCCGTTTATTCGTTTATGAATCGTTCTTCTCTGCCTTTTATAAGTCGGTGATTTTGCGTGAAATCTGTACGTAAAATGAACATTTCCTCCGCATAGGTGGGCGTGGCTCCCAACCAGTGTGAACATTTAAATGCATTTGTATGTGTCTAATACACAGCGAGTTTTTTTTTTTTTTTTTTTTTTCTTTTCTTTTTTTCTTCTTTTTTTCTTTTTTTTCTATTATCTAGTCTCCCTTTGAGTATGAAAATTATGATCAATCAAACAGTAATACAAAGGTAATATTTCGAAGAGTGATTACTATGAAATCCTCTACTTTGTTTCTCTTCTTGTTTCATAGAAATACGTTTCTATTAAATACTTATGTATGGTGGAACTTTTAAAGAAGCCTATTTCATTGCGCATTTTCTAAAAATGAATTTTATTGTTCAGGTATATATTTTTGAATATGATGACAATTAATTATATCACTGATGAAAATTATACATAAAAGCTTTATCTATTATATGAGAAAAATAAGATTCAACTTATGAAGGAAATTCATCTCTCATTACTTACTGAAGTAGTTATCAGGCTATAATGCTTAGCCTACTTAATTGTTAGATTTACCTATCTTTAATATAGATCTCGCTCCCATTCTGAATTTGTCTGTTTATCATGTTGAATCATGTTATGTTGATTTTGCTCTCATGTCTCTTGTTATCATGGTCGTTACTTTTATGTTGGATATATTTGTTGTCATGTTTAATCTATCATGGTATGATGTTGAACTTATCTTTCATGTTTGGATTGCTTGCTATCATGTTGAATCTGTGTAGTTGTCACATGACGAATATGATTTAAATGTTGCATCTATCCCTTGGATCTAACTTACCGTTAACTTGAATTAAATTAGTATGTTTGATTTGTCTTGCTTCCGCATTGTATCTATCTTGCTGCCACATTGAATCTAAGTACCATTCCGGACCTATCTTAATATCATTTTAAATCTGAAATACGTCTTACTGTGTCACCTTATTTCCCACTTTTATTTGCTTTCTGTCCACTTATTGCGAAGAAATGCAAGAGACACAATGCTGAGCTATATCCTGCAAGCAAATGTGCATGACCCACTTAATGACTCTCCAGCAATACTAAGTAACTGTGACTCACCTTCAGAAGGATATGCATGATTCTATGGCTTTACTTGGAAGAAAGGTTTAAGTTCAGTGGCATGTTTGAAGCTTTGATTATTAGTATGACGTCAGTGGATCTTGCCGAGTGATGGGGCAGTTTAGAGCATGCCCCACGAAGCGTAAAGTTTGGAATGCATTTGAATGAAAAAAAAAGTGGTGGACTAAAGCAGAAGCTGTAATGCGTAAGTATGATAATAAATGCATACTTAATTAAAATGTAAGAAAATGAGAAATATAAATGTGAGAAGGAAAATAAACGATAACCTTAAATACCAATTAAGTATAAAGCAAATTGCAACAAAATTACGAAATAGAATGTGACTTTCGGGAACGACTACCAAAACAGATATAAAAATGTTATGAAGGAGAGATACAAAAAAGCATCCAAAGGAGAGAGAGAGAGAGAGAGAGAGAAGGAGAGTCAGAGAGAGAGGGAGAGAGAAAGAGAGAGAGAGAGAGAGAGAGAGAGAGAAGGAGAAGGAGAGAGAGAGAGAAATGAGGGGGGAGTAATTGAAAAAATAAATATATAATCAAAGCTAACTAACGCTCAACAACAATAATAACAGAAAGGGTTGAAGCCTCACAACGAATTAAGATGCAACGACCGCAAATGCTGTGTCAGGAGTAGGAAGAGAATGGAAGGTTCCCGAATGCCCGGGATTGTACATTCAAACGTTGTACAAGAGAGAACAAATATTTTTCTCAGTACGTAACTTTTCCCGAGAACACCATCCGTTGACGGCTTCAGTTCCACGGAACCATGAACGTAATCCCTTTCTCAGAAGACTCCTTCCTGTCTTACACGTCTAAGAAGTATGAGAAATCGAACGCAGGAAATGGTATTTGAAATTGAAATAGGCAGAAAGAGAGGGGACAGAAATGAAGTTAAAGAATGGAGTTGTTGTCTTACCCCTATGCATCAGAATGTTCCCCATTGTAGAACAACTTTGTCACTTGAGTCATGTTTACGATAGATAAACGAAAAAAAACGGCCGTAATTTTCGAGCAAGAGCAGTGAAATTTATGGCAGGACGTACACTTAGTATGTTGAGAAAACACAAAACGTTTTCAAAAGATTCTATGCATCGGAAGTATATAGATTCTAATCTTATTTTACAGAACTTGTTCTTAGTAATATTACCTTTGTTATTATCATTTCCATTAATCTTATCACCCTACGCCATCATCATTCATATTACCATTATTACTAATATTTACTCATCATTCTTCTTGTTATTGCTAGCATCATTATTATCATCATCACGAATCCAACTTCTGAAAAATGATAAATAAATTAATAAATAAAATTCTATTTGTCATCAAACAATAATATGTTGGGGAAGTTACGGAATCTTCCTACCATCTCAGTTTTGTTCCGTCTCTCGTCATACATTGATCTATATGGATACAGCTTTCTATATTATTGTATTAACATAGGTGTTGATTGCTTTACCACAGAGAACAAAATCAAAAGTATTTTTTTTCCGGGAAGCTCATAGTATTGTTCAAGCCGGAAATAGTTCGAGATAATGAGGTCTGCAGAGTCTGTATTTATTTTCCGCCTGGTCATCCAGCCTTTCATCCTCTATTAGGCTGCGAACAATGGCGTCTCATTTCTTTTAACCCAACACTTGTTGATAAGGCTATGACAACTTCACAAATGTTTATAGTGCCTCTAATATACTTGGTATGATCGTGATGGTGTCTTTGATGGTGATAATGATGTCAGTTTTAAAGCTGACGACACTAGAATGTCACAAATGTGTGTGTGTGTGTGTGTGTGTGCGGGCATATATGTATACATAAATATATATGCATATGTATACATATATATTTGAATATATATATATATGTGTGTGTGTGTGTGTGTGTGTGTGTGTTAGTGTGTGTGTATGTGTGTGCATACACACACACACACACACACACACACACACACACACACACACACATATATATATATATATATATATAATATATATATATATATATATATATATATATATATATACAGTATATGCGTTGTACATTATGTATATGGAACCTACAGTACATGTAAGTTTCTGAGTTGGTTCAATTGTACAAGTAAAAGGGCTGATTCATGTTTTGTTTGTGAATATTGAAAAAAATATATATGATAAAGCATACATAAGTACTGCTCACTATATGTCTCGAATTCAGCTCATGAAGCAATATTGAGAATCGCCATGAACGATGCAAACGACGAAACAATACAGGCCATGTCATTGTATATTACTGTGCATTCAAACTGGTCTTTCTGTTCATGCACACATACATTGGGCCATTCCTTGTTAGTAGGAAGCTATTTTTTTAAGCTTTTTTATAGATGAAACGATTACATATGTATATATATATATATATATATATATATATATATATATATATATATATATATATAAATAAATACATATACATATATTACATACATATATATATATATATGTATATATATATATTTATATATATATACATATATATATATATATATATATATATATATATATATATATATACATATATACATATATATATATGTGTGCGTGTGTGTGTGTGTTTGTATGCGTGTGCATATGTGTGTATATGTATATGCGTGTGTATGTATATATATATATATATATATATATATATATATATATATATATATATATATATATATATATGTATACATATATACATTTATTTATTTATTTATTGGTGATATTGATTCGACTCGGTTCAACCTGGTCATGTATTATCATGCTGTAAGGAGAAAATGTCTCTCTAGATAATAATTCACATTTGCTTACTCAGTGTTGCTAAGGAACGTTGCATTTTGTCGCTTATTTATTTGTTTTACTTATTACAGCAAATAGGTGCTTTATATACAAAAAGGCGTGTTTAGAACACATGATATATTACTCAAAGTGGTCTTTTGGATTAATTCATAACGGAATGTAAACCAGAAGTTGTTATCTTGATAGAAATAAATAAATGTTACATAGTAGATATATATTACATATCATTGCATGCACATTGTAAAGAATATCTAGAAACAAACACCAGCAAGAGATTTTTTCTCTCTCTTCAGTACGACAGCTGAAACTGCAAAGATGTTGCAGTGCAGCGTTTACTCTTCCCCGCCCGAGTTGCAATCACAGCTCCACGTAAGGGCCACAGGTCGGCTTAGTTCCTCGTCGTCGAACGGGCATTCGGGGAAGACCTTCTTGCAGACGGAGGAGTCTCGAGTCTTGCTGGCGACATCTTTGGCGCTGACGAAGGAAGCTTTATAGGGAGTCGGGTTCACTGTGTTACTGGTGAAGATTTCCAAAAGCAACATCTCCTTCAGAGTGCGATCGGATTTGTCTTTCGCCTGCAGGAGGCAAAGCATTTTAGGGATGCAGCCGTTGGGATCCGATTCCCTCGGCGAATAGGATCAGGTCCTCCTCAGCGGCAGATCCAACGGAGCGGCGGAAGCGGGGACGGAACTTTCTCTTAGGGGCTCTATACCCGTGGCCATGGGCACGTCCATGGCCAGCACCGTGGTACCTCCGCTTGCTTGCGGCGCTCGTCAAAGCTCCTAGGCCACCTATAATGCCCAGTGGGGATGCATGCGCTGCCACCAAACAAGAAAGACCAACGGCCATCAGAAGAATCAGGGCGTAGTGCATCTAGAAGGACAGAAGCAAACGTTTATTCGCTAAATGCAGTAAATTGTGACGGGATTCAGGAAATATTGTGCAGATTATTTTCAGAAGCAAAGGTAAAGTAATTCTACATGGCAAGATTGATCAATAAGTTTTATGGCCTTTGTAAGGTGAAGTAGAATGTTAGAGGTTACTTGAAAAAAAAAAAAATGCATCACCAGCTAAATGATATATCATTGATGTTAGGCAGCTAAAGAATATGCTGTGTCAACGAATTAAAAGTGATATATTAATATCTTAACATATGGTAAACTATATGTAACTGACAAATTTTTATGTCAGCTCGTCACATTTTCACACACACCTCGTAAGTCACTTAAAGGCGACCGAACTTGCTAGAAAAGGCACAATTTATCCTATAAGCAAAGCCCAGTTCACTTCCTTCAGATTTGTGGAATTAAGTTCATGCGAAGTTCTAAGGCCTTATATATACCTGTGACAGTTATTGTTGCTAACCTTTCTAATGTTTCCTGTGTTGCTATTGGTCAGCCCTTTCGATTCCCGACCAATAGCGACACAGCGCTTACTACGCCCTGTGTAAGAAGGACGCTCTTAATACTACCGTTGAATTTGAATGAAAATGAACAAAGGAAAGGAAAGAATAGACTTGAGGTAAATTCCATAATAGATAAAGGATAAATTCGCATTTGTTTACTGTTTGCAACCACAGAATATAGAGGCGAGATTATACGAAAGAGGAAGAAACACAATTAAAAAGTTTACACAACATCCTGTTAAAAAAAAAAATAGAACAACAGCAATAATGATAATTATGATAATGATGATGATAATAATAATAATAATAATAATAATCGCAAAAGGAAAGAAAGGAAGAAAGAAGCAACCAAAGTGAATGCATCCTTGCAAATCGTTAGAATGCGACTAAAGTAATAACAACATGTGTGAGCGAATTCACTGTCCGTAGAGTTCAATGGAATCGTTATTAGATGTGTTGACTCGAAAAGGTAGATTCGTAATAAAAAATATTGATGTAGATGATGATAATAATAAGAGTAATGATCATGTTTATGGTGGTGGTCGATAATGATAAAAAAAGGTAATTACTAGGATTTATTACGTTATCATTTTTATCTCTTCTAATACTCCCTGAACTTTTTAAAAATCCAATTATGTTGACTAATCGCATTTTATTTAGAATGAGTGTTTATGATTGTAATCATTATTCAAATAAATCAGTAACTGGAAAAGGTTATTTTCTTGCTTATTTTCTCAAATGGGAAAATGCAATATAATGCTGAATCTTCCTAGAAATTAAATATACATATGATTACAATCACATTGGTCCAGTTTTGTTGTCTTGGTGTATCCATCTTCAATATCTTTTTGGACTTATGTTATTCATAGACTGAATCATGTTGAATCTATCATGTATGCTGAACATGACCCAGGGTCGGCTGCCGTTGACTTCATTCAAAGTGACTCTTCCTCAGTACATTTCCTGACCCACTTCTGAGTTTTCGCTGAGAAACTTCCATTGTGGCTGCGATCTTTCTTGTGGCTTGCCGTGGCCTAGCCTAACCTATTCAAAACTAGCCTAACTTTACCTAACCTAATCTCATCTAACCTACCATAACCTAACTTGACCTTAACCATAACCATAATCTAACTTAATCTCATCTAACCTACCATAACCTAACCTACCATAACCTAACCTACCATAACTGAGACCTAACCATAACCTAACTTAACGTAACCTTAACATAACCTAACATTACTCTTCCCATGGCCATTATTGAAGAGAAACTCGACCATTAGGAGATACTGATTCTAACATGTGGTAAACTTTTTCTTGATTTAGTAGTTATAAGACGATGCCGAAAAGAACTTCTTAGTTTCATTTTTCACATATATTTCAAGAGATTGCTGTATATTTCACAATTATATAAAATAGACAGCATACAAACATTCAGGCAGCAATATGTCATATGTCAGTCATATGAGTATCTATCAGTAAGAACTAACCCATGATTCAAATAAATAAAGAGGAATATTAAGGAATAAGCGAACACAAACCTGCAACGTCTGTAAGAATATGAAAGTAACAAACAAATACATGCACATTGTCAGATATTACAAGTATAACCCTTAATACCATGTATCTCATATTGCACTATGTAATAATATTTTATTTTGTCTTTTGGTCAGTAAGTGTTGTTTCCCAATTTCTGCCTAGGAATCAAAAGAAAAGACTATTATTCCCTTCAAACTTTGCTTATGTGACCGTCATCCATCGCTCGAGTGCCACACTGCCCTGAGCTCCCCTTACCCAATCCGCCAAAGAGAGAACAGCCGTCTCCAGAAAAAGAGCAGCCAATCAGAAGAGGATGAAGTCGTTAATCCAGAGGCGAAGCAGAGGAGAGAAACCCACACTTTCCCCAACCAAAAAGACCTCGACGACTTGATCAGAGATCTTGTTTTCACAAAGTTCAATGCCGAGTTTTTGAAGGCGAGACTCAGGTAGTAGAGTTTGTTAGGTGAAGGTGTGCATATCCTAGATCTAAGGAAGCGTCTGAAGTCTTTTTCACCCGTCAAGAAGCTTTGTTTCTGTTACAATGGCACTGGTAAGTTTCAGAAATCCTATTCTGGTCACAAAAGTAAAACCTGAAGGAAATATTAGCCTCTTCACATACTTTCTAAGCGTTATCAATAAGGAAATAACAGTTGCTACACAAGGATGAAAAATTGTGTTCCATAGCGTTATCCTTTCCATTACCCTTAAGGGTAAAGGAGTATCAACATTATTTCTATGTTTATCCAATCATAGAAAAACAATCTTACATGGCTGATGTATACCATTGCCGTGCTGGTTCTTGTATTCACATAGTCAACATGGCTGCGATGGAGCTCCCCATATCCCACCCTCCAAGAAACCCATTCGAGGGCTACTAGAATGAGAAAAGTTCCAGTCAGACAAGTTCCAAATGCATGCAGAGTTCCAGATGGATATTTTACATGCAATCATGAAAACAAAAACAACCAATCTGAGCTACCCATGTTATTTCTCTTCATTTCACATTCACTCTCTAACTTATACTAACCTTAAATCCCAAAGTCAGTCAAGTTAATACACTTGTAAGAATCCATCGTCAGGAATTTTGATGATATATTTCCCTCCTCTTAGAACCTGGGGTCCTACCTATACACTCAGGAAGATTCTGACCGCGAAAAACTTTGCCCTGCTACATATACAAATGTTCTTATGTGTCGCATATTATGACATTATGATTCTGGACTATCTAAGTTTTCTTAATCTTACCTTCTCGGTTTTAGTGATTATATACATTTATTTTTGTTTTTGGTTGTTGTTTTTCTAGCATGTTTTTCCCACTGCTTTAAGTCATATATTCACCCGGTTCCATGTATTTACATTGTACTCAAACCACTAAATAGATAAATGATAGTTTGCTAAGAGAACCGTACCTTAAATAGTAAAGAAGAAACTCAAGATTACGACATTAGCCTCCGGTTACAGAACTCGTTTTTCAACAACGCATTAATATGGATGCCACGCAATCACAGGGGAAGAGGGGGGCGGGGGCGGGGGGCTGGGTGCGAGGAAGACCTGATATATGCATAATTTCCTGACGTTGCTCCAATGACGTAATCAACTATTGATGATGATGATGATATATTTTATGGTGATGGTTTCCTTAATGGTGTTGATATTTTTTTATGTTGCTATTGATATGACGGCTGGTGGTGGTATCGTTTATAGTGACGGTGTTGATATATTTGATGGTGTTGACCAACGTAATGGTGTATTGTTCCTGATATTATTGTTTTATGGTGTTCATATTATTCCTAATTTTATTGTTTTATAGTGTTCATATTTTTCCTGATATTATTGTTTTATGGTGTTCATTTGTTCTTGATATTTCTGTTTTCAATCAGACTTGATTTACTATTTCTACATTTTTATGCTTCCTCCTATTTTCCTGGCCTATTTTTGTTCCTATTATTTTTATCAATTTCTCAAATCATCAGTTTTGCTTTTTCTTCATTTCTTTATCAGTCTGTCATCCTATAGGCAAGCAATTTTATGTTTTGTGTTTGTATCTCTCACCTCATTTGCAGAAAGAAAGACACATGCATGCATATATTTAGATTAATAGATATAGATATACACACATATGCATATAGATATACATATATATTTGTGTGTGTGTGTGTGTGTGTACTGCGTGTATGTGCGTGTGTGTGTAGTTGTGTGTGTGTATGTGTGTGTACTGCGTGTATGTGCGTGTGTGTGTGTTGTAAATTATCTAAAGTAACTAAACTATACTTTCATTAAACATAGTATCTGTAGGCTACTGACTTAAGTCATTCGCACATGCAAATGACAATTCCATTTGATTCGTCCTTGTTGAAATCAGAAGAAGAAAAATAAAACGAAAACATATGATACAACCTGTTATGTACGTACTACCCATGATAAATCAGGAATTCAGATCATGCAACAATATTTTGAATCGCCATGTAAGGTATACTCTGGTATGTCATATTTTTTGTTAAGTACTTTTTCTTTTAGACGTTTATCATAAACACAAAGAAGGAAGCTTTTTTCGCAGTAGTTTAAAATATGTATATAAATGGAAGGAAAAGAAAAGGTACTGAATGATATAAAAAAAATAACTCGATCCTGTTTAACGGAGTCATGGATGCTACATAGGGAGTACACCTTTACATAGTTTGCGCGTTCTCACCCATTGTTGTTAAGGAATGTTGCTTGTTGCCGTTCATTTAGGTTTTAGGTTTCATATGTGCTATGATTCGTGTCCAGAATATATGGTCTGATAATAATGTGCAGATTTCGATACTACCAAGAAATTATGGATCATATGTACGAGATCTGGGGGTGATATACGTATTCATGCTATCATGCCATTGTGGTATTTAAGAAAAAATGATCATTTTAGACAATTTAATATGGAATATAACCTTAAATCGTAGTCTTGATAGCAATAAATAAATGTTACATAGTAAACGTATGGTACATAATATGAATATATGCATATTACATATGTTGAACACAGAATATCTGTAAACAATATACAAACACCAGCAAGTGATGCTTTTCTCTGTGAACAACACGACTTACTGATGAACAATCATAAAAAAGATGCTGCAGTGCAATCTCTACTCTTCCCCGCCCGAGTTGCAATCACAGCTCCACGCAAGGTCCACGATCTCTCTCAGTTCCTCTTCGTCGAACGGGCATTCGGGGAAGACCTTCCGGCAGACGGAGGAGTCTCGAGTCTTGGTGGCGACATCTTTGGCGTAGACGAAGGCAGCATTAGAGGGTGTTGGGTTCACGGTATTGCTGGTGAAAATGTCCAAGAGCAAGTTCTCCTTCAGAGTGCGATCGGATTCATCCTTCGCCTGCAGGAGGCAAAGTATCTTGGGAATGCAGCCGCTGGGATCCATTTGTCCCACAGCAGATAAAATCAGGTCGTCATCTTCCTCAAGAGCAGCAGCAGCTACGACGGAACGGCGGAAGCGGGGACGGGACTTTCTGGGAGGGGCCCTGTACCCATGGCCATGGGCACGTCCATGGCCAGCTCCGTGGTACCTGCGCTTCTTTGCGGCGCTCGTCAAAGCTCCTATGCCCGCTAGAACACCAAATGGGGAAGCTGCTTGCGCTGCCATCAAGCAGGAGAGGACAACGGCCACTAGTAGGATCAGAGCGGTATTCATCTAAAAAAAAGAAAGACATTTTTGTTTTTACTCTCTAGCTCTAGTACATTGCAACGGAAATCTGGAAATACTAAGCAAATTCTTACCAAAAGCAATGAGAATGTTATTTTACAAGGTAAGCAATAAAGACTGATGATAAAGATTTCTGAGTATTATAAAACGCTAACGTTAGATGTTACTTGATTTAATAAAAAATAAATAAATGAACTAAAATAAAACAAAAAACTATGTGCATTTGCCAAAGTGTAACAAAGCGTTCAGCCAACTGTTCACAAATCCACATACACACACACGCACCTTGTATCACTCAGAAGATATTAGACTTGATAGAAGATACAGGTGACTTCAACGTTCAACTTCAACCTGTAAGCAAATGTGTATGCTAAGGCTCGGTTGCAAGGCTTTATATATACCTGTGACTGTTATTGTTGCTAACCTCTCTAAAGTTTTCTAGATTACCATTGGTCGACACTTTCGACTCTCCGCCAATAGAGAGACGGCAACTAGTACGTTCAGTGCAGAAAGGACATGGCGTGAAGCATGAATCCACACATCTTTTGAATTTTAATTAGGATGAGAGAGAAAAGTTAGAATGAATATCAAATACATCATCGAGATAAAACGAAACTGCGTAATTGTACAGAGTTGGTTGTAATGGGAAATGGATATGAGAGTAGACGAATAAAGAAGAAATGAAATTGCATCCACAACATCCTGCTTAACTTATCTTCAACGTCTAATATCGCAAAAGGACAAAGAATATTATTAAGATGTATTCTCTCCCATCAACTTCATTGGTTTTATGAAATCACACCCATGGTAACTACTCAAGTATGATTACCAAAAAGTGTTTTAATCATTATCATTCTAATGAATTTAAGTGTAACTGAGAAAAGGTCATTTCCTTATTCATTCTCTCTAAAATAATACTGATTCTTACATCAAAAGTATAAATTCATATACTGATTGATTTTATAGATGACTAATTGCTGTCAAATATTTTTCTCTCTCTGTTGTGTAGCAGTACGACCCGTATAAGGAGGAGCAGGTGGAGGGTGAGGGAGAGGAGGAGGAGGAGGTAGAGAGGGAGAGGTGGAGGAGGGGCAGGTTGAGGTAGAGGGGTAGGGAGCGGGAGAAGGGGAGGAGAAGGAGGAGGAGGGGCAGGTTAAGGAAGAGGGGTAGGAGGAGGAGGAGAGGTAGGGAGAGGGAGAGGAGGAGGAGGAAGAAGGGGAGGGAGAGGAGGAGGAGGGGAGGGGAAGGGAGAGGAGGAGCAGGCTGAGGAAGAGGGGTAGGAGGAGGAGGAGGGGTAGGGAGAGGAGGAGGAGGAGGGGGAGGGGAAGGAAGAGGAGGAGCAGGAGAGGGAGGGAAAGAAAAAAGGAGCTTTCGTTATTAAAATATACCTACGTGAAGAATGCATTATCCTACAAAGTCCTAAATCGGTTGCAGGATCCTGAATGTGAAAGTAGAAGACCTGTCTTACCTCGCCTGTTAGCAATTACCTCACTCAATTTGATACAACTGATAAGAAAAAAAAAAAAAAATTATTTCTTAGATATGCAACATTGACAAAATATATAGTATACACCCTCATCCGTCTCTTTGGTAATGTATATCAAGTGGTCATACACTTAAGTGGGGGGGATGGGGGTCTAATAATCATTATTTCGGTAGAATCATAAAATATCTAACGCATCCTCGTGCGCTCGTGGAAAATATGGAAATCCAGATTATGAAACGTTTTGGTTTGTATTTTAAGAGTCTGCGAATTCCCGAAGGGCGTCTGGTTGGGGCAGGTTATTTACAACAACAACAATACAAAGAGAAAGTGGAGAATCGCGATTCTCGAAAGAGAAGAAGAGGGTCGGTAATAGATGGCAGCTAGCTACCTAAAAGGAAGTATTAGTGGAAGATTAAGAGATGGGTGGAGGGGCGTAACCCCTTGCTTGTTAGGTTCTCTATCAGTTTTGGTCAAGGCTTGCTACGAGCTGTAAGTTAGCTACAGGCGTTGGCACTGCCACATTACAACAACATATCAGTCAGGTCTCAGTCACCACACAGAGACTACAAACAAAAAAAACTAATGAGATGGGAAAAAAAGACACAGAAAAACATATAAACATATATTAAAGGTCTCTTTTAAGTCGTTATTGTATAGTTTGTGTTAAACACAATCTATTTTCCCAAGGTCGTACACCTTCATGCATGATTGTGCATGATCACATCTATTGGCTTATTAAATGTACCATTGACCAGTATGTCCGTTTTAAGAATAACAATAATAAATTAGTAGCATACACACGCACATGAACACATATCTGCGCATGTATACACACACACACACACACATACACACACACATACACACACATACACACACACACGCACACGCATATACACACACACGCACACACCGGATATCCTAATATCTTACAAGAGGTCATGACAATAATAAAACGCTTGTCGCTCGTTCAACATTTTAATATGAAATGTAAAACAACATAAAACATACATTTGGGGGAATACACATAACGTTCACGCTGTAAACAAAGATAGCCTAAAAGTCGCCAAAGAAATTAGCCAGAGAGGATTAATTAACCTCATCTGGTTAACAGAACAGTCTTCTTTTCTTTTCTTTCTTTCTTTAGGTAAATCAGGTCGTAATTCATCTCCTCTGCCAATGGGACTCATCTGACTCACTTCCTTGGCCGACCAGAGTCATCTCCTCAGCTCCTTGGCTTATTATCTGCCTCCCAAGAAGTCATCGGTGACGTAGGGTCGTCGACGGTTCGCCCTGAAGCGCTGGTTTCTGCTGAAGAACTGTGGATAAAAGAGGAAAAGAAAAGTGTTATGGAGGGAAGTCACTCATGTGTTGACAGGTACGTGGAAGATCTTTTAGTTTCGCGTATTCTATCTTGATGTGTCTTACTGTTATCATCTTGTTGTTAAGTCCTGGTGATTTTGGTGATTGGTTGTTGTTATTTATGACTATCGCATAAGCAATAAACTATATCTGGTCTAGAAATGACTCACGTAAACTAGTCTCTAACTACATAACAAGCCTACATTTCAAGATGAGCTAAGTCATCAGTAAACGAGAACAAATAACTAAAGTGATTTTCCTTTTCGTAATAAAAAAAAGATACAGATTACGTAAAGAAAAGAATATACATACCGGTCGGATAAAGAAATTCCGAGATCCTTCGTTTCTCACTTCCCGGAACTGAGGAAGCGCG
>NW_028234404.1:38738365-38740865 GCF_977035675.1 Penaeus japonicus | reverse complement strand
AAGCCTAAAATAATGTTTCAAATTATTTAGCAGATATGCACATTCACTCATTTATCAAAAGAATGATGTTTTTTTATCTATTATTATTTTATCTATTCTAATTGTCTTTTTTAAGGGGGAGGGGGTTAATTAAAGTAAGGTTAGCAGAACTAAATATTGGGTTAATGTATGCTTGCTTTACCATTCAGTGTATGATAATTTCCATTATCAAGTTTATTAGATTATCTTTTGACTACTTCACTGACTTATGAGCAATTGGTACAAAATAAAGTCAATTTTCATATGAGCAATGCTATGGGGTTGGAAATTGAATAGGATATTGTGCTAACTTGTGCTTCACAGAATATACATATAACATTAGGCAGGGATTTTTCATCTGAATTGTTTTGAGTTTCATTAGTAATCCGTTACTTAGTTTTAGGCCTAGGACTACAACATATGCTATCATTACTATCATTATTACTACTATTGCTACAGCTATAACTACTGTTCTTACTACTACTACTACTGCTATTGCTACTACTACAACTACTACTATCACTAGGCTAGATTTTGATTCACGTATGAATATTAATTTTGTACATAATTAATTCGAAAGATTATCTAACTTCAATTACAGCGCCATGTGTGTTTAAATTTCCAAGTAAGTACTTGCAATCTGCTATTCATTTTTGATATGCTAATTTTGATCTCAACCATGTGCCAACTTGCATATATATTTCACTAAAGAATGCAATGATTTTATTTTGAAAGAAAACCATAAATATGCTGTATGAATATGAAAGATACGACCTAAAGTTTTCACTCGAGGGAAAGTTATGATACGAAAACGGGTGATCGTAGCTTGGGTGCAGAGCAGTGCACTTGCATTGTTATTGCACAGGTAGTGTTATTGCATGCGGTAAAAGCAATGCATTATGGAAAACTTTTATCTGCGCCATTTATCATATACTGTACGAACCTATCATTGTTACACAACCCCGCGTGTGAAGAATTGGTGAATAAATCAGTGCTATTGCATTGCATGGTAAACAAGTGTCGTTGCAATGTCTTAGGTCCGGTTGCCATGGGTAGAACTTGTTTGTCATGTTCTTCAATCTTTATGCTTTGGTATTCAGTATTTAATGAGCATGTGCTGATGTGCCTGAAAAGACATTGTTCCGTCCATATCACACAGACATCCAAAAATGAAACGAAATGGATTCATGGAAAGGAATTCGATTCCATTCTCTAAAGTTTGTCTAAGACTAAATGATAAATAAATCATAACATTCATATATATATATATATATATATATATATATATATATATATATATATATATATATATATATATATATATATTTTTTTTTTTTTTTTTTTTTTTTTTTTTTTTTTTTTTTTTTTTTTTTTTTCTAATTAGGCAATAAGCATACCTGTCAGTATTCCTCATTTTGCTCTATCCATACTATTACTCACAACAGTAAGATCTTAGGTTTTGCCAAGACCTTACATGTGTTTATACGAAAGGCTAGTATTGTTTTTAATATTTTCGTTCTTGTCATTATGATAATGATAATTGATGTCATTATCATCAGTATCACTCTTCTTATTATCATCGTCTTTATCATTATCTATTATGATCATCGTAATCATTTTGAGTGAATTTAATGTTATTGATGTCATTTGATATAGTATTATATATCATTTCATTATCTTTTTTTTATAATTATCACCATTGTTGTTGAAACTGTTGCTATTGTCATTATTATTATTATTACTATTATCATTATCTTTATTATTATTACTATTATCGTCATATTATCATTACCATCATCTTCATTATTATTACTACTATTATCATCATTAATCCTCCGCACTCCAATGTTTATATAATCATATGATAATAAAAATCCTGAGCTCTCGTTCCTATTAAAGAGAAAAAATAATTCCTTTCGCTCTGATGTCAGGCGTGGGCGTCCGAAAAAGGACTCCTTCGGATCGGGGAGAAGTCAATGATGCAATACCACTAAACCACATTATGTTGTATGTATCATTTATAAGGGTAAAGCAAGGGTTAATGAACATGGGCGAGTGAGCTGGACATGATTGCGAGTGGGCAATGTGTTGCAATGGAGGGCAGGCTCTGCAATAGGCGTGAGAAGCGTCACTTGCCCATTTGAGGTCGTGTCGCTTCAAACGGGGAGACGTAGCGCTGAGCAATGACTTCGAACTCTGGTTTTATGGCTGAAGTTCATGTAACTACAATGGAAAACGCGAGCGCTCATACACATGTATATATATGCATGAATATATACACACACATACAGGCACATGAACACACACACACACATGCACACACACACACATATAGGTGTGTGTGTGTATATTATATATATATATATATATATATATATATATACATATATATGTATGTAAATATATATATGCACATATATATATATAAATATATATATATATATATATATATATATATATATACATAGAGAGAGAGAGAGAA
>NW_028234404.1:38703365-38713365 GCF_977035675.1 Penaeus japonicus | reverse complement strand
ACTACTAATAATAATACTACAACTACTACTATTACTACTACTACAACAACTACTACTACTATTACTACTACTACAACAACTACTACTACTATTACTACTACTACTAATACTACAACAACAACAACTACTACTACTAATACTACAACAACTACTACTACTATTACTACTACTACTACAACAACTACTACTATTACTACTACTACTACTACTAATACTAATACTACAACAACAACTACTACTACTATTACTACTACTACAACAACTACTACTACTATTACTACTACTACTAATACTACAACAACAATTACTACTACTATTACTACTACTACTAACACTACAACAACTACTACTACTATTACTACTACTAATACTACAACAACAACAACAACTACTACTACTACTCTTACTATTTCCTTACGGTCTGGAAGCCTCGCCCCACAGCCTCCATTCATGCTACTTTCTACCATGCACCGCTCTCATGTCCTCTCTGCGCTCGTCACCTCATAGTTCACTTCACAAAGGAATTCACAACTACCGATAGTCTATTATTACTGCTACGACTACTATTTCTACCACTACTACTTCTACTATTATTTTTGTCGCGGCTATTAAAACTTCTGATATTTCTACTACTACTACTGCTACTATTACTAGTATTGCTGCTACTAATACTACTTGTATTACTACTACTAATGCTACTTGTATAACTACTATTAATGCTACTTGGAATACTACTAATACTACTATTTGGATTAATTTTATGATTCACTGAATGTCATTCTTGCTAACCTACTTTACTTAAGAGAACCCCCCCCCCTTTTATCTCTTTCTTTCTTTATACTTCTCTCTCTCTCTTTATTTCTTTCTCTCTCTCTCTCTTTCTCTCTCTCTCTCTCTCTCTTTCTCTCTCTCCCTCTCTCTCTCTATATTTCTCCCTCTCTCTTTCTCTCTATCTCTCTCTATTTCTCCCTTTCTCTTTCTCTTTCTCTCTCTCTCCCTCTTCCTCTCTCTCTCTCTCTCTCTCTCTCTCTCTTTATCTGCTCTCTCTCTCTCTCTCTTTCTTTCTCTCTCTCTCTCTCTCTCTCTCTCTTTCTCTCTCTCTCTCTGTCTCTCTCTTTAGCTCTCTATTTCTCCCTCTCTCTCTCTCTTTGTAACCACCCGGTGCCACTAGTTGTAATTACCGGTGCCAACAACAGTTGGCAACAGTTGTAACCCACCACTGGGAGCAGTTGTAAAGCACCCGATGCCCTGGTTGTGATCCGGTGGAATAATCAGACAGACGTTCACGTGCCATGGTCTTTATTGTGGACTTTTAATGCACCAGGCTCTGGCCGAAGGCCGGAGGTCAGAGCTGTTCGCTCTTGTCTGACCTCTTCTGACTCTCTCTATCTTGATCTGCCCTGGGTTCTTGTTCTTATGACCCGTTTCGGTGGTGACACTGGCAACTCTGTGTCACTTTCCCTGAATCAGGCCATTCGACCAACGGAAACAGCTGAAGGGACCGGAAGCAGACTATTGCATGCTACAATGAAAATGAAAATACCCATACTATCAAATGGTAATGAAGATGAGAAGGAAGATGTCCACAGATTCCTCCTGCTATAACATATAAATTGTAGTTGGGTCGATGAAGAGGTTTTAATGGTGCTTCCGGTTCGGTACACGTGTGGGTGTGTCAGCTGTGACCGGGTGAAGGTCAGGGCATGAAGCAGGTGTAGGTCAGTACTTCCACTAGTCGCTAGGAAACAGTGTGCCTTAAGAAACTAATATTACAAAGACTGTATTACAATTAAATAACAGTGATAGTCCTCATAATCAGTGGCTTACACTCTTTCTCTCTCTGTCTCTCTCTTTCTCTCTCTCTCTCTCTCTCTCTCTCTCTCTCTCCCTCTCTCTCTCTTCTCTTTCTCTCTCTCTCTCTCTCTCTCTCTCTCTCTCTCTCTATATATATATATATATATATATATATATATATATATATATATATATATATATATCCCTCTCTCTCTACCTATCTCTATCTCGCAGAAAGACTATCAGTCCTCAATACCTATTTTCCATTTCTCGATAACACCCATGACACTTTTTTTTCATCTCTTTGTTCGTCAAATAATTCCATCCAGATTCAGTACGATTCAAAACAGAGTTATATATCCAAACCAGTCAAGCATATTGATAGATCATTCATAATGGTGATTGTATAGTGCTTCGTCCTCTATCCTTCGTAGATATAATGGACATAACCATTACCATAGTTGGGTGCTTGATTTCATTTCGCTAACCGACTGGGCGATTTGCAATCTATCTTAAACGGACAATCCCAGGTTTTGGATTAAATATCTTAATAAATATGAGTGAAATTAGAATGATTCTATTCAACTTTTCTTTTTTTTTTCCTTTTCGTAATCTGCTCTCGATGAAAGATACTATCTATATTAATAATCGGTACATACAGATTTCTTAAACCAAGCTGAAAATTAATCAGGAATAAAACAAATCAATAAGATAAAACAAAAATATACAAAAAAAATAGATAAAAATTCACATACTCTCCATCGTATTCACACGCTCATTCCACACCTCGTAACAGGATTTTACAGAAGGTCGACTCCAGAAATACTGGAAAACCCAAAACTCTGCGCCTCAGAAACCACACGCGACAGATGACAGATACGAAGTAAATACCAAAGGAAAAACTAGTTCCCACACGAAGACCTTGGTTTCGAGACGTGCACCCGGTCTGTGAATTTGCCTTTTGTCCCCTCCCTCCCTCCGCCCTCCTCCTACCTTCCCCCCTTTTATTATTTTGTTTCTGTTTTTCTTTCTTTAGGGAGGGGTGTAGGGGGTACTCATCGGGAAATATATTTGATATTATGTGATTGGTTTCTTACTAATAGTATGGACGTGTTTTATAAATATGCAATCACGATATTTGTGTTAGAGACGATGAAAAGTAAATATTTTTTTATATCAACAGATACACATTTCTTACTTTCACTACTAATTTAAACGCTTCTTGTTTCAATCCACATTCTTATTAAATTACTCAATTTTTCCTCTAACCCTCCCCCTCCCCAGTCCTTTCTCCATTTCCTCTCGCATTTCTTTTTTCCTTTTTTGTCTTTCATTTGTTCATATCGACCTCGGTAATGGCACCCAGCTGTTACCGACTCAAAAGAAAAAAAACATAAACTTCTAGAAAACGCAAAAGCAAATAAAAACACCATGAGTTTCCAAGATCAAGTTATGTCCAGTGTTGAAGGTTTGCATTCATGAAGGTCTCACGCATGATGTCATATATTCCCCTTTTTTATCATTATTACTAAGATCACGCTATTTGGCTCTTATAGGAAATATTTCCCATACATCCTAGGAGGCAGAACGCGCAATAAATCTAACCAAACTAATAGATAGATTTACAATTCAAAAGAAAAGAAAAAATACCCGAAAGCAACTCTAAAAGGTCGCCCGCATTCGTCTGATATCACTATTGGCAGACAGATTACCGTTACCACAATCACTTACAATCACATAAACTTGGTCTAAAGAAATAAACAGATATCAGCTTTGTGCATTAATCAAACTGGCAAATCATCTTATCCTCATTACCATCAAATGCATCCAATTATTAGCTAGTTTATGCCTCTCTTAATGTATCGTGGTGCGGCGTACCACACGGGAATGTTTTGGAACCTTTACTGTTTATTGCAATGGTTAAAACAAAACTAGATATATTGTAAGTTTGATTCATGAAAGCTATGTCCTAATGACAATGGTGTGATGTTATGTCATCACTTTTTTTTTTCTCTTTTTTTAAAGAACACCTGATTGAGTTCCAGCTATTATTCATAAATCATAACTGTTAAGTAGCAAAATATACGTAACATATTTTATATGAGTATTGGAAGAGATTTTAAGCGTTCTGTAACATTTTATATATTTCACTAAATATTTAAAGTAAAGGGGAGACTAAAAAAACATTCCTTTTACGACCTATTATGTGTTTATCTATAAACATACATTAGAATTAACATATTGGTCATGCATTTTCTCTTATATTCAGCAAGAAGCACATATATATATACTCATATTACCAAACTACAGTATAAATCACATTCATAGTCACCAAGGCTGGACACTATATGAAGCATGTAACAAGCTATCAAAGCACATGGGACAATAACAATGTGTGTTATTATCGTGAGTTCATTTTGATATTTTCACTAAGAGAATGCCAATGAAAAGTATGATTTTTTGTTGTTTGTGGCCACACTTGAAAGCAATTTTGGCCAGTTCGAACTAGTGTGTTTGTCTGTGTGTGTGTGTGTGTATGTGTGTGTGTGTGTGTGTGTGTGTGTGTGTGTTATATACATAATTGCATCAATATATTATAGACACCAAAAACAATAATACATATCATGTGAAAAAAACATTAATTTTAAGATAAACTGACTTTTCATTTATGGATTTTTACAGGGGGGTGAGGGGTAGTAAATAGAAATAAACGCTTTTCAAGTGAAAAAAAAACATCTAGTCGATCCTTATGGTCATCTGTAGGAATCTCAGAACCCAGGTCAAGGCTGAATCAGGTCACAAAGCGAGGTTATAGAACAAACTTCTCTTTTTTTCACGAGTTACTTGCCTCTAAGAAGTAGAGGAGGATTGAATTGCAGAGCTTCAGGTGGCTGTCTGTTGATGGGAGTGGTCTGTCGAAAGGAATTTATGGATTTAGTATTCAGTAACAGAGAATGTGAGATTAGGATGTTGTCTTCACTTCTCTTTCTATCTTCTCTTTCTCTCTATCTATCTATCTTTCTCTTCTCCCCCCCCCCCTCTTTATCTCTCTCTCTCTCTCTCTCTCTCTCTCTCTCTCTCTCTTCTCCCCCCCCCCCTCTTTATCTCTCTCTCTCTCTCTCTCTCTCTCTGTCGTCCAGGTTTTACCATATTGCAATTATCGTTACTTGACTTTGTGATGTGACGCCTATATAGATTTTATTAATAACAATAACAATGATATAAAAAACTAGTGATGACAATAAAATAGTAATAACATTGATATTAACAACACAAAAATCATTATCATTATCATTATTATAATTATTATTATTGTTGTTATTTGTATTATCATTGTTGTTAGCATTATTGTTGTTATTATTTTTTATTATCATTATCATTACCATTATTGTTATGATAGTTATATTAAATATAATTATTATCATCAGTACCATTATGATAATATGATAATAACATTATTGACAATAGTATTGGCCACGATGATCATGATAACAGTGACAGTTTTGTTATATTTATAATCATCATCATTAACATAACCATTATCATCATCATTAGTATTACTATTATCATTATCATTGTTATTACAATCAATACTGATATCATAAATATTATCATTATCATCATCATTATAATCATAATCATCATCACCAATATACTAGTAATATAAACAAAAAAGGACAATGATGATAAATTATACAGTACATCTCCCACCTTTCGACTCATAAACCTGGTGTCCCGCCCCTTGTTGAGTCTGCGTCTGGGATGCGGTACGACTCCAGCAAGAAGGGTGGCCAGGAGCATTAAGACGAGTAGGAAACGCATCTGAAAGATTTATGTATATTTATATATATATTTATATATATGTGTGTGTGTATGTGTGTGTGTGTGTGTATGTTTATGTATATATATATATTTTTTTTTTTCTTCTTCTTTTCTTTTTCTTTTTTTTTCTTTCTTTCTTTCTTTTTCTTTTTCTTTTCTTTCTTTTTTTTTTTTCTTTTTTTCTGTTTTTCTTTTATTTTATTTTTCTTATTATCTATTTTTGATTTTTAGAATCGTAAAAGAATACTATTGATGGTAATTTAAGATAGATGTTGTGTTAAGGTTTTATGATGGTGGAGGTATTTGCATTATTTTTTTCTTTTTTCTTTTTTGAAATAATGTCAAAATAATAATTATGATAATCTTGATTTGAGTCGTGCCTCTGGTTCCTATATACTTATTAATGAACCTGTGTGTTTGTCAGTTGCTGAAATTTCTAGGTAAGATAATGCTATGAATAAAATATTTGTATTTTCAGGTTGAATAACCAGGGGGGTTTTCACACATAGTCATATCTTTAATTATTTTCTTTCTGTCTTAGTGAAAGAGACACTAATATGCAATAATAGCCGTCTCATAAAACATCTTGAATTGTATATCAAAAGGTGATTTATCCAACCATAACTAATGCCATTTTCTTCAAATCAGAGGCCTAGTAAGGAACATAATTTTATAATAGTTTGTTCATTAATCTATTTTTACTTATACGTTATTTTATAGATATTACTATTACCCTAACATATATTATTCTATTTTACTCTAATTTAGAATTTGGAGAAACTCAAAGCTGTGATTCCCTTATAATCACAGAAAAAAATCAAAATAAAACATTATTATACATAATCAGCCAGGGATTCCTCTGTACTATGTGCTATCCAAGTTATTAATTTATTATTTCCTCGTATTTCTTTATGCCTTTATTATATCCTATGTATATTCATTCATAATCCTTTAATAATTTTGCACGTTTCCGTACCTTGTCATTCGTAGCATTTCACATTTATCTATTATTTATTCCTCGTAATGTCATTTCTTGCACATATGATGTAATTTATTAAAGACAATGTTATGGATAATTAATTCTCTTTAGATTCATTTCTTGTTTGCTCTTGGAAACTTCTTTGTCAATGGGCCTGATAATTCTTGTTTATATTTCTCGTTTTTCTTTCGGATTTGACCGAATTATTTACATGGATTGTTTCATAATTCACCCACTCTATTTCGTGAACATGGAAATAGAAAACAAAATATGACGTGATTAAAGATTCAAGTTTTTTATTTCAAACGGATAACCTAAATCCTCCCCCCCCCCCTTCCCCATTATAAATTAAGAATTAGACGAAAGTAAAACGTATTGGGCTACTATAAAAGGCATAACTAAGTACTGTTTTTCTTTTCTCTCTCTCTCTTTCTTTTTCCTTTTTTTTTTTTTTTTTTTTACATTTATTGATTTATTTGTTCTCGTAAGCAATAGATGTGACTTTACCTTCTGCGTCGTTGGGGATTGATTAGCTTTTGTGAAGCACTACTTCAGGACAAGAAATAATCCAGCAGATGCATCCTGACCATTATATAACTTGCTCTGACGTTTCTGCTGACGTCAGTGTATACAAAGCAGTGTATAAAACGCCATATAAAGGAACATAGTAATAGTTATGATTTGGCAACTAATCGAATTTTCTGTGGATGAGAAATTCTTCTGGGTGTTGTTGTATAATCCCGAGATTATTTATAACCGAACGTTGGTTTCTTATAAGTGTTTTTGATCGTTTATGCATAGGTACCAATCATGATGCAATTGGCAAACATGGATAATTAATTTGTCTTCCGCTTTATGCATATGCGGGTTCCGCGATGGTTCTTTTTAAACGAGTGTTAGGATATTCCCTGATATGCGCTGTATTTACACAGAGGTGAGTTCCAGCCCACAGTCATGTATACTTAGACGAACAAAAAGAAAATGAAAAGTTGTAAGGGTGTTTTTTTTTTTTTTTTTTTTTTTTTTTTTTTTTTAGTGTAAGTATTTGGTAATATCACTATTATCTCTGAAAGAATCTGACTATACCTGAAACTATGTATATCTATTTCATAAAACTGGCAACTTACGGTATATATATCAGTGATTTATTTGTAATATTTGTTGTGATATCATTAATTCAAGATGATAAGGAAACCAATTGAAAAAAAACTTCCATTTCATTAGAAACTACAAACAACCCTGAACTTAGGGAATAAGAAATATAACACTTAAAAAAAAAACAGCATACACAAAATCAATAATCAATAAACATTAATACTAATAATTTATCAAAGCTGTGGTCATTCCAACGCCTTCATTGTGACTCATATACAAAAGTTTTTTTCCGTTTTCCGTTTTTTCGTAGAGGCAAAAAAGGAGTGAGGAAATAAAGTAATTGTTACGGAAAATTGAATAGGAAGTTACATTTAAAATATAGTTGTTTGTTTTTTCCATTCGTATTGGTCTTGTTAAATGAGATAGCAAATGCACTGATTCTGAATATTAGTTCTTCCGGTTAATCAAGTACTTGATAAACCATCTAACCTAAATTGATAAATGATATTGATAACAACGATGATAATAACGATGAATACAAAAACTATGATACTCATTAATCTAATAATAATAATATTCCTAATAATATCAAAAATAATTATAAGTAAATGAATAAATAACAACCATTCGAGTACATAACATCCAGCAAAACGGGAAAGGAAAAATTAAATGGCGTTACCAGTAGCTTCTAGAACTTTCGAAAAACACCGAAGAAAAAGAAGCTTAATATTACACACATGCGAGAGAACAAAAGGAACAAACGCATCTGAAAAGTAAAAAAAATAGCGTTCTTATAGTTATAAATATCGTGAGAATCTTCATCAGAATGACCATGACAATCACAGAGGAGAAATTACGATATCAAAAAGAAAGAAAAAAATAAATAATTACCTGTCTCCCTCTCTCTTTTTCTCTCTCTTCCTCTCTCTCTCTCTTTCTCTCTCTTTCTCTCTCTCCCTTTCTCTCTCTTTCTCTTTCTCTCTTTCTCTCTCTTTCTCTCTCTCTCGATCTATCTATCTCTCTCTCTCTCTCTTATAACTTCAGGTAAGTATGTTAGCTACATACACACACGCACACACATATATATACATATATATATATATATATATATATACATACATATATATATATATATATATATATATATATATATATATATATATATATATATATATATACAAAGATCTCCTAATAACATGCGAGACTAACTCAAACGTGTTATTGGAGATTAATGGTACCTCCGGACTAAAACTACTCCCCCCATCGTGGACAAGGCCGACTGGTGGGGGTACCAGGCCACACACCTCTTAAATATGATTTCCCAGTCAAGACAATGGCCCTCATTCCCCGGAAGCGAAGGAGCCCCTGGTCACGGCGGCGATCAGGATCGCTCCGGAGCAGGGGGCGCTAAGAATCTCCGGGTAGACCCAGGCCGCCTAAAGATGATGAACTAACTTATGCACATACAATGTAAGGACCCTGAGAACAGAATCTGATCTTCTGACACTGCTTGAGGAACTTTCATTTATTAAATGGGATATTGTAGGACTTTCTGAAGTTAGGAGACTAGGCGAAGAGCAGAAATTACTAAATGATGGGCACTTATTATACTGGCGAGGTAAACCCTTGGATAGCAAACAAGAATCAGGAGTAGGTTTCTTAGTTCACAAGCGACTTGAAAAGAATATTAGGGAATTCTACAGTGTGAGCGAAAGAGTAGTTTCTGTAATACTGAAACTAAACAACAGATATAGCCTAAAAATTATCCAAGTGTACGCTCCTACCAGCAGTCATAGTGATGAGGAGATAGAGAGCTTCTATGAAGATGTGCAAGCAGCTACCGATAGAGCAAAAACTCATTTTACCGTGATTATGGGGGATTTTAATGCCAAGATAGGAAAAAGGGAAGATGGAGAAATATCGGTTGGGAAACATGGAATAGGCACCAAAAATGAGAGAGGGCAAAGATTGATAGAATTCGCCGAAGCTTGATCCCTTAAAATTATGAATACATTCTTCGAAAAGAGACCCGGGAGGAAATGGACATGGAAATCACCATCCGGCATTAAAAACGAAATTGACTTCATAATCACCAATAGGCGTGACATCGTATAAGACGTAACCGTTATCAATAAAGTAGATGTCGGTAGCGACCATAGACTGGTCAGGAGTAGAGTTAAGTTACAGCTAAGAAGGGAACGAAACAAGCTCATACAAAAGCCTCTCGCTAATCTAACCAACATCAAGATTAGGGCGACGGAATTCAGTATCAACATCCGAAACAAATACTCAGCTCTCGAAGAAGATCTT
>NW_028234404.1:38670865-38673365 GCF_977035675.1 Penaeus japonicus | reverse complement strand
TTTTCATGAGTGATCGCTCTTACTCTCATGATATTCATATTCCCTTCTCAGTAATTATTACATTTTAAGGAAATTTTGAGATGATGGAAAGATATACGTAAATATTTTGTCTTTTATCCATGGTTGTTTATAAACTTTACAAGCTTTTTTATCTTTTCAGTTAAATGTTTGTCTATCATTATCATTATTACTATTATCATTATTATCATTATTATCCAAATCGGTTAAATATTGTTTTGGTTGTGGTTAGTACATCAATATTTATTACCCCCTTTAACTTAGTAAATCAATATCATTAGTAGCTGTTAGTAAATCAATATTAGTCCATGAAAGTTAATAGTTCAGTATTATTAGTTCATGTAAGTTAGTAATTCAAAATTATAAATCCTTTTTTTAGTAAGTAAACCAATAGCGTTGGTGCCTATAAGATGTATGTACTGGTATTCATAAGGACTATTATAATTAGGTTAACAGTAACGATAAAGATAATTAGATGAAATATTTGATATATTAAGTTTAATCGATGAATATTGTGATAATATTAGTCAGCCTTTAACAAGCAGATTAATCTTTATTGATAAAATTACCGGTTTTTTGTGGGTTGTTTCCAGAGCTTGATAACTGCATGAAACTGTTGAACGTTTAGCAATGTATTTAACATCATTCATGAGCCACGATATATGGAATAAACATCGTGTTTATCTTTCATTCAGCATAGCATTCACTCTGCAAATAGTAAGCTATTCATCATTTACAGAAAAAAACACCTTAATTAAAAACTAACTTAAGTGAGACAACAGATGGCTAACTCACAAAACTTTCCCTCTAGCTTCGCAACAGGCTTAGTTAGATATGTTCTAGATATGTTGATGAAATCATTCTGGGAGGAAAGAAGATGATTTCAAATGATGATTTCGTATGAGCTAGCTTACATAGGGCACTGTGTAAGTTGCTAATACTTGTGAGTTCTCATTAACAGGATATTTGTTGCTAGGTACAATGATTTGTGTCTTATATGATGATAACTGTTGCCGCCATGCATGTCACTTCGGATAGAAAGAACTGGATTTAGTTGCTTTTTCTCTCATTCTCTCTCTCTCTCTATCTATCCATCTATTTATCTATTCATCTATCTCTTTTTCTCTCTCTTTCTCTCTATCCCTCTCTTTCTCTCTATCTCTTTCTCTCTCTCTCTCTCTCTCTCTCTCTCTCTCTCTCTCTCTCTCTCTCTCTCTCTCTCTCTCTCTCTCTCTCTCTCTCTCTCTCTCTCTCTCTCTCTCTCTCTCTCTCTCTCTTTCTCTCTCTCTTTCGTTGTCTCTCTCTGTCCCATTTATCTCTCATTCTCGTGCTCTCTCTGTCCCATTTCTCTCTCTCTCTCTCTCTCTCTCTCTCTCTCTCTCTCTCTCTCTCTCTCTCTCTCTCTCTCTCTCTCTCTCTCTCTCTCTCTCTCTCTCTCTCTCTCTCTCTCTCTCTCTCTCTCTCAGTTTGGAGGTTAAACATGAGGATAATCTGAAGGAAAAAAGACATCCGTAATAACAAAAGTCAGCCAGAAATCGGCTTTGAAATGCTCTCAGGTCCTGCTCTTACTCAACTGAAAGCCTGACAGGACTTGTTGCATGTACCAATAGGCTAATCAAAGCACTGCAATACATGTTGCAAACAACGATTCAATAGAGGGATGCGTATATAAGCAACGTATTGATCAGTCTCAAGGAAGGAGCTCGACCTGTGTTCCTCTGTGAATCATCAGTAGTAGGACATAAATTCAGGTTGCGGTCATTGTGGACAAGTGTTGACCCGACTCAGGGTCAACGCCACGCACTACACCCGCCTGACTCCTTATATGGAAAAAAGCTTCCCTCCACAAAGTGGCTATTGTAATAACACCATGACGATACCACACATCTGACAGCATGCCACAAATACAATAATCAAAGACAAAAAATAAAAAATAAAATATTTACACAATTAAATATATAGAATTCAATTTTTAAAAATCTACTATCTGACAATGAAAAAATAATAAGTAAAGTAATCACTTTTCTAAAGGAGACAAAACTTTATGACCTTCTATAGATCGATGAGATAAAATGGAATCATTAGCTTAATGACCTTGGCATGTGTCGATGGTTTTTAGCCAATAAATCCAACAAACGAACAAACAAACAATTGTGGATAAGCAACAAGCAAGGGGTTACGCCCCCCCCCCTCAATTTTTTAATCTTCCACTAATACTTCCTTTTAGGTAGCTAGCTGACATCTATTATCTTCCCTCTTCTTCTCTTTCGAGAATCGCGGTTCTCCACTTTCTCGTTGTATTGTATTGTGGATAGGCAACCTCGGTGGATAAAAATCAAGGTCACGTTGATTCTACGCTCGCGTACGTAGGCGGGCGCGCGCGCTCTCTCCTGGCGAAGCATCTGTTCCGTCAATCTGGCTTATCCTTATCCTTATCCTAACAAGGTAAGTAGGACTTGTTGATCGTCAAATAATGTACATC
>NW_028234404.1:38663365-38665865 GCF_977035675.1 Penaeus japonicus | reverse complement strand
AGAAATCAGAAATCAGTTTTTTTTTTTTTTTTTTCTTTTTTTGACTCTGGGACATTATTTGAATAAGCGGGGTGAGGACTCGATTTTTTTTTTTTTTTTCTTCTTCTTCTTCTTCTTTTTGACTCTGGAACATTACTTGAACAAGCGGGGTGGGGACTCTGATTTTTTTTTTTTTTTTTTTTTTTTTTTTTTTTTTTTTTTACTCTGAATTTTTTTTTTTTTTTTTTTTTTTTTTTTTACTGGAACATTATTATAAGAAGCAGGGTGAGGACTCTTTTTTTTTCTTCTTCTTCTTCTTCTTTTTGACTCTGGAACATTATTTGAATAAGCGGGGTGAGGACTCGATTTTTTTTTTTTTTTTTTTCTTCTTCTTCTTCTTTTTGACTCTGGAACATTACTTGAACAAGCGGGGTGGGGACTCTGATTTTTTCTTCTTCTTCTTCTTTTTGACTCTGGAACATTATTTGAACAAGCGGGGTGAGGACTCTGATTTTTTTTTCTTTTTTTTTCTTTTTTTTTCTTTTTTGACTCTGGAACATTATTATAACAAGCGGGGTGAGGACTCTGATTTTTTTTTCTTTTTTTTTCTTTTTTTTTCTTTTTTGACTCTGGAACATTATTATAACAAGCGGGGTGAGGACTCTGTTTTTGTTTTTTTTTTTTTTTTTTTTTTTTTTTTTTTTTTTTTTTTTTACTCTGAAATATTATTTGAACAAGCGGGGTGAGGACTGATTTTTTTTCTTCTTCTTCTTCTTTTTGACTCTGGAACATTATTTGAACAAGCGGGGTGAGGACTCTGATTTTTTTTCTTCTTCTTCTTTTTGACTCTGGAACATTATTTGAACAAGCGGGGTGAGGACTCTGATTTTTTTTTTTTTTTTTTTTTTTTTTTTTTTTTTTTTTTTTTTTTTTTACTTTTTTTTTTTTTTTTTTTTTTTTTTTTTTTTTTACTGGAACATTATTATAACAAGCGGGGTGAGGACTCTGATTTTTTTCTTCTTCTTCTTTTTCTTCTTTTTTACTCTGGAACATTATTTGAACAAGCGGGGTGAGGACTCTGATTTCAGAAATCAGAAATCAGTTTTTTTTTTTTTTTTTCTTTTTTTGACTCTGGGACATTATTTGAATAAGCGGGGTGAGGACTCGATTTTTTTTTTTTTTCCTCTTCTTCTTCTTCTTTTTGACTCTGGAACATTACTTGAACAAGCGGGGTGGGGACTCTGATTTTTTTTTTTTTTTTTTTTCTTTTTTTTTTTTTTTTTTTTTTTTCTCTTTTTTTTTTTTTTTTTTTTTTTTTTTTTACTGGAACATTATTATAAGAAGCAGGGTGAGGACTCTTTTTTTTTTTCTTCTTCTTCTTCTTCTTTTTGACTCTGGAACATTATTTGAACAAGCGGGGTGAGGTCTCTGATTTTTTTTTTTTTTTTTTTTTTTTTTTTTTTGAGTCTGGAACATTATTTGAACAAGCGGGGTGAGGACTCTTTTTTTTTTTCTTCTTCTTCTTCTTCTTTTTGACTCTGGAACATTATTTGAACAAGCGGGGTGAGGTCTCTGATTTTTTTTTTTTTTTTGAGTCTGGAACATTATTTGAACAAGCGGGGTGGGGACTCTGATTTTTTTTTTTTTTTTTCTGTTTTTGACTCTGTAAGCGGGGTGAGGACTCGATTTTTTTTTTTTTTTTTTTTCTTCTTCTTCTTCTTCTTCTTTTTTACTCTGGAACATTACTTGAACAAGCGGGGTGAGGACTCTGATTTTTTTTTTTTTTTTTTTTTTTTTACTCTGAAATATTATTTGAACAAGCAGGGTGAGGTCTCTGAAACTTTTTTTTTTTTTTTTTTTTTTTTTTTTTTTACTCGAACATTATTTGAACAAGCGGGGTGAGGACTCTGACACTTATTTTTTTTTTTTTTTTTTTTACTCTGGAACATTATTTGAACAAGCGGGGTGAGGACTCTGACACATTTCTGCAGAGAATTGTGCCATGGCTCACCCAGCGGCTGCCCAGAAGTGGAAGTGGACCAGTCAAAGCAAAATCAGCAAAGTTTGAGCGTTCAAGAGGAAAGGTCATGGCCGCTGTCTTCTCGGATGCAGACGGGAGTTTGCTGGTTGACTCCCTCGAGAGCAAGAAAACAATCACAATTACTTATTATGAATGCGTTTTGAGAAATCTGTCAAAAAATAATCTCAGAAAAACGCCCTGGAAATCTACATCAATGCGTTCCCTTCAAACACGACAGTGCACCTGCTCACGGCGCTCGGCAGACAAGAGCAATATACAGTATATGTGCATATGTATATATGTATATGCATATATATATGTATATATATATATATATATATATATATATATATATATATATATATATATATATATATATATATATATATATTTATATATATATATATGCGTGTGTGTGTGTGTGGGGGGGGGGGGGTATGTATGTATGTATATGTGTGTGAGTGTGTGTTCCTGTATGCAAGTATGTATGAATAGATAGAT
>NW_028234404.1:38655865-38658365 GCF_977035675.1 Penaeus japonicus | reverse complement strand
AACCCTTCTGTAGTACCCACTGCACTTCACACTGCTGTCATACACTCATTATATATATCTTGCACCACCCTTACATACACTTCTGGTTCGATGACTCCCGCATGCAGTGCCACAGTTCTTCTCTCAGTACTCTATCATATGCCTTCTCCAGATCAATGAACACACAATCCAGTTGCTTTTGTCCCTCTCTGTACTTCTCCATCACCATTCGCAGAGCAAAAATGGCATCTGTGGTACTTCTCCCTGACATAAAACCAAACTGTTCATCACAGATGCTTCAGCAGCTCCTTAGCCTTGTGTCTATCACCCTTTCCCACAACTTCATTGTATGACTCATTAGTCTGATGCCCCGGTAGTTACCACAAGCCCGCGAGTCTCCTTTGTTCTTGTAAATGTGTATCAATGTGCTCTTTCTCCACTCATCTGGCATTCTCTCTCCTGCAAGGATTTTGTTGAATAGGGATGTTAAGCATCCAACCCCTACTTTTTCTAGGCTTATCCATGCTTCTATAGGAATATTATCTGGTCCTAAAGCTTTGCCTCTCTTCATCTTTTTCAGTGCTTTGTTTACCTCGTCCTGCTACCATTACTTCTGCCATCACCCCATTTTCCTCTCTCATTTCCCTGGGGTTTTCAACATTCATCAGGGGTTCAAAGTAGTCTTTCCATCTCTGCAGCATCTCCTCCTTGGTGGTCAACACTCTTTCCTCAGCGTCCTTTATCAGCCTGATTTGTTGTACGTTCTTTGCTGCTCTATCCCTCTGCTTTGCCACTCTATACACCATGTTTCCCCCCTCTTTCGTATCCAGCTTCTCATATATCTCCTCACTTGCTTCTTTCTTTGCTATCGCTACTGCCACCTTTGCCTTGTTCTTCGTTTCCTTGTACAAAAACTTACTTCTCAGATCTTTTCTTTTGTGCCACTCTTTCCATGCTTCTTCCTTTCTCGCAATAGCTTCCTGTACTTCTTTGTTCCACCACCATGTTTCCTTGTCCTCCTTCTTTTTCCCAGTTGTCACACCAAGCAATTCCTTTGCTGTTTCCCGCAATACATTCGATAAGTCTACCCAGGTGTTGTCTTCCTCCCACTTCATCTTCTGGTCTACCTCCAGTTTAAATTCTTTTTCTCGCAGTCTCCACCACTTGATTCTTGGTTCTACCTATACCTATCTTCTCCTTCGGCTCATCAGCCTCATTTTCCCAGTGACTACATGGTGTTGTTTTGCCACACTTTCACCTGGAATGACCTTACAATCTCTGCCTTCCTTCAAATGCATTCTGCAGCACAGGATGTAATCAATCTGAGTATGCCTGCCTCCACTTGTGTATGTGACCTTATGTGATTCATGCTTACTGTAAAAGGTGTTTATCACAGCCATGTCTGTGCGATGGGCAAAGTCTACAATTGTTTGACCCTCATTATTACATGCACCATACCCATACTTTCCTATCACTCTCTTGTCTCCACTGTTTCCCTCACCAACATGTTTGTTAAAATCCACACCAATTATGAGTCTTTCCTCTTTTGGAATCAACTCAACAGCTTCATCTAGCTTCTCCCAAAACTCCTCTTTCTCTTCTCTGTCACTTCCCATCTGTGGGGCATAGGCACTCACCACATTTATCAGATCACCATCTATCTCCAGCTTCAGACTCATCATTCTGTCTGTTATCCTTCTCACCTCCAACACACCAGTTGTGTGCATTCCTCTCACCATCACACCGACACCATTCCTCGCTCCATTCTCCCCATGGTAGTATAGCTTGTAACCAGCACCCAGATCCCTCGCCTTACTCCCTTTCCACTTTGTCTCCTGTAAGCACAAAACATCCAGTTTTCTCCTCTCCATCATGTCCACAATCTCTCTGCTCTTTCCTGTCATTGTTCCCACATTCAGTGTACCTATCCTCACATCTACCTCTTTCTTCATCTCTCTCTTTCTTCTAACACGGTTTCCACCTCTCCTGTTCTTTCTTGGTTGGCTAACAGTCACATATTTCCCACTGCTACCCTGCTGGCCCACAGCATCAGTGGCGGCCGTTTTTATCCTGGGCCCCGACCGATCCAGTATGGTATTCTGTTGGTTTTCGCGCATTATTGATTTGGCTAGTTTTACGCCGCTTGCCTGCTGTCGCAACCCTCTGCATTTCTCCGGGCTTGGGACTGGCACCAACTCGCAGTGGCTTCTACGTCCGGTGGCTGCATTTTATGTGTATATATATATATATGTGTGTGTGTGTGTGTGTGTGTGTGTGTGTGTGTGTGTGTGTGTGTGTATGTGTGTGTGTGTGTGTGTGTGTGTGTGTGTGTGTGTGTGTGTGTGTGTGTGTGTGTGTGAGTATATATACAATATATGTATGCCCGTTTATGTGTGTATGTAACCCTATACATACAGGCACACTACGTTACTAAAATCAAATATGAGTACATTTAGGGGATAAAAATATAGAAAGAAATATAACCCGATGATGAGAATTAATAAGAACTTCAGAACTTAAG
>NW_028234404.1:38618365-38638365 GCF_977035675.1 Penaeus japonicus | reverse complement strand
ATTTCCGCGATGTCGTGATGAAACAACTAGTGTTTATGTGTATATATATTTTTATAACTCACTGCTCCTCCTGCGTACTCTAAGCTTTTGGAAATGAAGGAGATACCAGTGAAGGACTCTAGGGAGGCAACAAAGTCACTCTCCTGAAGTGCTTCCTTCGTTTACTTTCCTTTGCTTCCTCGGTGTCTATGAAAGCCACAGGAACCAAGTAACCCAAGCTTGTCACTGATGTCTAAACAAGGAGAATCTGATCCATGGAAACGTGTGTGTGGATATTGCTTTAGGATAGATGGAGAGGGTGCGAAAGAAGAGAACGAAAAGGTGAGAAAAGGGACGGAGCAGAAGGAATTGGAGAGGAGGCCAATGATTCTCAAAGTTTGATCAAGATTTAATCCCGTCGGAAATCTGATAGATTCGAATCCCCCCGAATTAAAATTTTACTCTACCCCTTTTTCGCTGAAAGTTATTACACAAAGCACTAGACTACAAAATAAATGTACCAACATGATGAAGAGGAATAGGAGGAGGATGAATAATTATTAAACAACGAAGGAAGAGTAGACAGCCAGTGATGGTAAGTAGTTCACCATCAATGTCATCATCACTACAATGTCGCCAACAGAAGATTGGCATCATGGCGATCAGTAGTAAATGTGTGCAGATGTTTCACTATTAAATGACATACATATGAAGTCGCATGAGAAGTACATATAAACACACTTCTCTCTTTATCGGTCTCTCTCTCTCTCTCTCACACACACACAAATACATATGGACACACACATATATGAATGAATAGTAACATGCACGCATACGCACTTTCTATCTTACAAAAAAAAGGTTTGAACATGGTTTATAGGACCACAAAATATCTTTACGCGGCAGACACTCTGGTTATCTCTAAAACTACTGCTAGCACAGAGAAAATGAGATACTGATTATACATTTAATTATCAGTGTACTCACTTTTGAATATAAAGTTTTTGTAATATATGTTGTTGTTTTTCTTGATAATGAGTGAATAATTGCCAAATTGACTACTGAGGTAGAAATTCACTTGCAATTTTGCATTTTCTTTCTTGTAAATTATGTATCACCGAATGGCAATTTTGATGCAACCAGTGAAGTGTTGTGTTCATTACTAGTCATTATGGATAGACTCAGATATGATAATATTTATAGTTTTTTTCCAGGAATGAAGATAGATAAGGAAAAAGACTTTGTCAAATGGACACTTTATTTCTTTGAAAGTGAAACAGGAAGTGATGATTGTGATTCAAAGTATTGTGTTTAAAGTTACGCTCAGAGCCTTCTGACAACGTAGTAAATGCCAAAGATTATGCCAAGAACTGTATATCTGTTATTTAAATGTGAAAAACGCTGGTAATACTTTGATTAGCAAGAGAAGGTGGAGTCCAGCATGAGTGAGAGATCGTGTGTGGAGAGGACGCAGTTCTCGAACAGGGCGCTGCAGGCCTTCGAGTCGTTCTTGGCGAACTTGGAGCCGAAGCTGATGGCCAGATCGTACACGCCTCGAGAACTCTTGAGATTGTCCTTGTTCTGGAAAGCAGTCTTGAAGGTGGACATAGCTGGAGTCAGCTGATCGGCGGACATAGCCTCGATTTCGCACAAGAGCTTAGCAACGCAACCAGCTGAATCCATCTGCTGAGCCACAGCAATCTGTTTCGGAAGTTATTGATTTTTTATCATGAGAAAGGACTATGAAGTAAAATTTGCCACTTAAAGATCTTCTGAGGTAGAATAATCACATTTTAATAGCAGATAAAAGGAGCATTGGAAAAGCAAAATCCCTTGATTCACTTACCTCTACTGCCTCGTCAGTCTCAGTCGAGTCGACGTCCCTCTTATTCCTGCGCGCAAGATGCTTCCCGATAAGAGCGCCCTTGAGCACCGCCAGCGCGCCCACGCCCAAAGCTGTCGCCGCCGAAGCGGTCACTGTGGTAGCGGCGACAGTCGTGGCTGCGGCGGTGGTTCCCAACAGGACCAGAGACTCCGAAGAAGCCCATAGGCCGCACAGGAGGAGACCGACGAACACGCGACAGTTCATGATGCTGTTGTTTCCTGTTAAAAGAAACGCACTGAATTTCAAATGCAGGTATGGAGGAAAAAGAACCTCACAGAGAATTAACATTTCACTTTTTAGAATCAAGAGATGTAGCATTCGTTTCCGTACCTTGAAGTGTTCGCGAGGAGCAGGAGTGAGGGACTGATACCTCCATGCATTAGACTGTGATATATATAGTGTCCGGAAGAGGGCTGTGCAGGTGAAGGACCTATCTCACCCAGGTGGAAAGTACACGCTATCCTAGGCCTATCGGGGGCAATTCTCATGTACGCATACTATCTTCACACTAAATTTATCACGCCAACTTCCGGTTTACAAAGAAAACACTTAATATGTCAGTTAGGAGAGAGGAGATACAAGAAATTGTGTGGTTGTGCCAGAGTCTTTGTACCCGTGTGAGTTGAAAATGAATGTTATTTTTTTCTTTATTGACTTTGCACTCTCTAAATCATTCACATTTACTTTGAAGTCTTTCAAAAAATTGAAAGTGTTTATTGTTTGTTGATGAAGGTTTCCAAACTTTTTCATTTCCCTTTTTTATGTAAATTCCATTACATTGGAATAGCATATGTATGTGCACGTAGGTGTGCAGTTTGTGTGCCATCCGGAAGGACCCGTGCCAGGTGAACGACCTGTCTTTATTGCGGAAGGGAAAGCGAGCACGTTCCAGGGTAAAGGTCAAGCCTGTTAGCCACACATTTACAATGGATTTTGCGTCTTAATCGCCCGGATGCCAGTGTGCACGTTTTATTTTTATTTTTCATACACTTGTTTATTTATTTTGTGCGTGTGCTCTTTCCTTCCTTCGTAATCTCAGCTGCTTAGAAGCTTTCTAGAAATGAATGGCAAATCAGTGGGAGACTTCAGGTAGTAGTGCAAGAGTAGTTACAAATATAAAGAAAGATGAATGCTGGAAGAGAAAGAGAAGGACGTAGAAAAGGAGTTAGAGAATCCAGAATATGAAGAGGAAATGGAAGAAAGGATTCCGTTCTGACGATATAAATCCAAAATGTAAGTTCCTGAACGCAGCTCTAAGGCCGAGTCATAAGTCAACAAACGAGATTCTGACAGTGACTGACGGTCGCTCAGCTCTTGAAAATAAAATTTGAGCAGCTACTACGCAAGGTGAAAAGGACATTTGCTGATTAATATAATGGCAAAACATACAATGAACACACGCACAGTGTATACACAAAACAACGAAAGGAAGATCATGGAAAACATTCTTCCCTATTGATAACTTATACACAAGAATTCAACACATAAAAGACGCAAATCCGAGCCACTACTTAAATCAAGCTACGAATAAGAATTCCTGTCCATAAAGTCTACTTACATTCGAATAAATCTCTATATCCATTCTATCATATTTCGTAACAATTACTTGATATCGATTTTCAGATATTTCCTTTAAAGCATCGTCTCTCTCTCATGTTCTGACCTAGTCCCCCCGTCCCGATCTCTCTATCTCTCTCTCTCTCTCTCTCTCTCTCTCTCTCTCTCTCTCTCTCTCTCTCTCTCTCTCTATATATATATATATATATATATATATATATATATATATATATATATATACATACATATGTTGTACATACATATGTTATACATCCATACATACATATATATACATATATATACATATATATACACACACATATATATATATATATATATATATATATATATACATATATATACATATATATACATATATATACATATATAATTTCATTCACTTCTAATTTTATCAAATAAAAAATCTGAAAAGCTCTTGAGGGGACTTGGCAGTGCTACGACCATCCTTCCTAAGCAAATCGCCGTGAGTCGATGACCAAATACAGACTCTTCGCGGCGCCATAAGACCATGAAATCATGACTCTCGCTATCTCTAAATCACCTGCTTCGTCTGATTGAGATGACAAGTTGACGTCTAAAATTTTGCTGATCAGGCAAGGGAGAGATCACCTCGAAGAACGACTGGTGTTCAGGGTCACGAAGAGACATTAGAACACGTCCTCTTTGCGGATGTTGTGGCTATTGCTAGATTGTCAAGAGTGAGAGACTGATTATATCTTGAATTTAGTTTACGGCAGAAGAAATGTTTAAGGTTATTATGGACACGGCATGCGGGGTTCTTCATGATGAAAGACTAAGCTTTGAATTGTCTGTTGACTTGTAATCTCGCGGGGAATCTGACCCTGAGTTGTAGGTTGAGACGAGTGTTGCTTTCTCTTTTTGATCAAATTAGCTGTACTGACCAATTGAGAGAGGTGTTTCAGATAGCAATCCTTTTGAATCTACCAAAACAATATATTTGATAGTGTTTACTAGGAAGAGATTGACGGGCGTTGTATCATCAGCTGAAGTTTTGTTTTGTAATTGTTTCTATACAGGAAATATATAGTGGAGAGAGAGACAAAACTCTGATTACTCGGTTTGTTTTATTACTTTAAAAGTGAAACACGGTATATTGTACATGAGTCAATGCATTGTATTTGAAATATAGTTCAGGATGTCAATTTGAAACACGGCATGTCATTTATCCCAGAGTTTAAGAACCATATTTTGTTGGTTAAATCTGTGAATGATGAATTTAAAGATGAAATACGGCATAATGTACATGATCCAATGCATGATATTTCAAATGGTGTCCAGTATGTCAACTTGAAACACGTTATGTCATTCATCCCAGAGTTTAAGAACCCTATTTTGTTGACTAAATCTGTGAATATTGTATTTGTGTCAAGTAAGGTTTATGATTAGCAAGAGAAGGTGGAGTCCAGCATGAGTGAGAGATCGTGTGTGGAGAGGACGCAGTTCTCGAACAGGGCGCTGCAGGCCTTCGAGTCTTTCTTGGCGAACTTGGAGCCGAAGCTGATGGCCAGATCGTACACGCCTCGAGAACTCTTGAGATTGTCCTTGTTCTGGAAAGCAGTCTTGAAGGTGGACATAGCTGGAGTCAGCTGATCGGCGGACATAGCCTCGATTTCGCACAAGAGCTTAGCAACGCAACCAGCTGAATCCATCTGCTGAGCCACGGCAATCTGTTTCGGAAATTATTGAATTTTCATCATGAGAAACGACTATGAAGTAAAAGTTGTTACTTAAAGACCTTTTGAGACAGAATAATCACATTTTATATTCGACAACATTGTGCAGTATTTAATAGATAAAAGGAGTATTGGAAAAGCAAAATCTCTTGATTCACTTGCCTCAACCGCCTCGTCAGTCTCAGTCGAGTCGACATCCCTCTTATTCCTGCGCGCAAGATGCTTCCCAATAAGAGCGCCCTTGAGCACCGCCAGCGCGCCCACGCCCAAAGCTGTCGCCGCCGAAGCGGTCACTGTGGTAGCGGCGACAGTCGTGGCTGCGGCGGTGGTTCCCAACAGGACCAGAGACTCCGAAGAAGCCCATAGGCCGCACAGGAGGAGACCGACGAACACGCGACAGTTCATGATGTTGTTTCCTGTTAGAAGAAACGCACTGAGTTTCCAATGCAGGTAATGGAGGAGAGAAGAACTGCACACAGAGCTAACACTGAACTTTTTTATGATTAAGAAATGTAGTATTCGTTTCCGTACCTTGAAGTGTTCGCGAGGAGCAGGAGTGAGGGACTGATACCTCCATGCATTAGACTGTGATATATATAGTGTCCGGAAGAGGGCTGTGCAGGTGAAGGACCTGTCTCACCCAGGTGGAAATTACACTCATGTAGGCCTATCGGGGCAATTCACGTATGCATACTTTTTTCAGGCATATTCGTCACACTGCGTTTATCATGATAACATTTTGATTATGAAAAATAACCATTTTGTATTTGTGTTCTTATGTGTGGGCATGATAGTCAATTCCCCGACTCTGAACTTATTCTCTCACTTGTCAGATGTCATTTCAATCAACTTTATCTAACCTAAACACATGCATTGAACCGGTACCTCAAGTCACACCCAGACAACAGCCGATCCGGGAAACTTCATGATTCAGCCAAGTCGAACATCATCGCATCTTTCGTTATGTTTATTGTTCTTTGCTAATGAAGTTGATGTCAGCGCGTGTGATGGTGTTTCAATTGAGGAAATCGGATTCTTGCTTTTCTTCTTCACCTTAAAGGGTGGACGGGAGGAGGAAGGCATGTGTGCAGTTTATTAGTAGATGTGCGTGTTTCCGTATTGATAACTTCTCTCTCTCTCTCTCTCTTTAAATATATGTATATATATACATATATATATAATATATATATATATATAAATATATATATATATATATATATATATATACACATTTGTGTATATATATACAAATAAATATATATATATATATATATATATATATATATATATATATATATATATATATCCAACATATACATACATACATATATATATATATATATATATATATATATATATATATATATATATATATATATATATATGCTATGAATATATACACACACACGGACACACACACATATATGTAAATGTGTGGGTATGTATATGGTTATGCATATATATATGCATATATGTATACATATGTATATATGCATATATATGCTTTATTTCTTTCAAAGTGAAACAGGGAGTGATGATTATGATTCAAAGTGTTGTGTTTAAAGTTACGTCCAGAGTCAACTGGCAACGTAGCATATGTCAGAGATTATGCCAAAAAACTGTATATCTGTTAGGTAAAAGTGAAAAAACGCTGGTAATACTTTGATCAGCAAGAAAAGGTGGAGTCCAGCATGAGTGAGAGATCGTGTGTGGAGAGGACGCAGTTCTCGAACAGGGCGCTGCAGGCCTTCGAGTCTTTCTTGGCGAACTTGGAGCCGAAGCTGATGGCCAGATCGTACACGCCTCGGGAACTCTTGAGATTGTCCTTGTTCTGGAAAGCAGTCTTGAAGGTGGACATAGCTGGAGTCAGCTGATCGGTGGACATAGCCTCGATTTCGCACAAGAGCTTAGCAACGCAACCAGCTGAATCCATCTGCTGAGCCACGGCAATCAGTTCCGAAGATTATCGTTCAAAATGAAAAGCAACCAACTAGAACATTTGTCAAAACTATGTTTTTCTTTAAAAGAATTACATATACAATTAAGAAACTTATACAGCATTTACTGGCACATTGAATGTAATGAGAAGGTAATTGAAGTAAAATTGCATGGTTCACTTGCCTCAACCGCCTCGTCAGTCTCAGTCGAGTCGACATCCCTCTTATTCCTGCGCGCAAGATGCTTCCCGATAAGAGCGCCCTTGAGCACCGCCAGCGCGCCCACGCCCAAAGCTGTCGCCGCCGAAGCGGTCACTGTGGTAGCGGCGACAGTCGTGGCTGCGGCGGTGGTTCCCAACAGGACCAGAGACTCCGAAGAAGCCCATAGGCCGCACAGGAGGAGACCGACGAACACGCGACAGTTCATGATGCTGTTGTTTCCTGTTGAAAGAAATACACCGAGTTTCCAATGCAGGTAAAGGTCAAGCCTGTTAGTGACACATTTACAGGTGGATTTTGCGTCTTAATCGTCCGGATGCTAGTGTGCACGTATGTGTGTGTGTGTGCTCTTTCCTTCCTTCGTAATCTCAGCTGTTTAGAAGCTTTCTAGAAATGAATGGCAAATCAGTGGGAGACTTCAGGTAGTAGTGCAAGAGTAGTTACAAAGACAAAGAAAGATGAATGCAGGAAGAGAAAGAGAAGGGCGTAGAAAAGGAGTTTGAGAATCCAGAATATGAAGAGGAAATGGAAGAAAGGGTTCCGTCCTGACGATATGAATCCGAAATGTAAGTTCCTGAACGCAGCTCTAAGACCAAGTCAATAGTCAACAAACGTCATCTGAAGCGGGAGTTTCTGACAGTGACTGGCGGTCGCTCAGCTCTTGAAAATAAAATTTGAGCAGCTACTACGCAAGGTGAAAAGGACATTTACTGATTATCATAATGGTAGAACATACAATGAACACAAGCACACAGTGTATACACAAAACATCGAAGGGAAGAGCGTGGAAAATACTCTTCCCTATTGTTAAATTTTGCACATGAATTCAACACATAAAAGACGCCAATACTTAGATCAAGCTACGAATAAGGATTCCTGTCCATAAGGTCTACTTACATTCGAATGAATCTCTTTATCCATATCACCGTTTTCAGTAACACTCATTTGATATAAATTTTAGATTTTTCCTTTAAATCTTCGTCTCTCTCTCCTTTTTCCCTGCCCTGCTTCCCCGCGATTCTCTCTCTCTCTCTCTCTCTCTCTCTCTCTCTCTCTTCTCTCTATCTCTCTCTATACATACATATATTATACATACATACATACATACAAATATATATCTATATATATGTGTATCTATATATATATGTATGTATGTATATATATATATATATATATATATATGTATGTATGTATATATATATATATATATATATATATATATATATTCACTTCTAATCTTATCAAATAAAAAATCTGAAAAGCTCTTGAGGGGACTTGGCAGTGCTACGACCATCCTTCCTAAGCAGATCGCTGTGAGTCGACAGCCAAATACAGACTCTTCGCGGCGCCATAAGACCATGAAATCATGACTCTCGCTATCTCTAAATCACCTGCTTCGTCTGATTCAGATGATAAGTTGACGTCAGAAATTTGCTTATCGGGTAAGGAAATGATAATCTCGAAGAACGACTGTGTTTAGGGTCACGAAGAGACATTAGAACACGTCCTCTTTGCAGATGTTGTGGCTATTGCTAGATAGTCAATAGTGAGAGACTGATTATAATCTTGAATTTAGTTTACGACAGTGAAGAAATGTTTAAGGGAATTATGAGGACGACATGCGGGATTCTTCATGATGAAAGAGTAAGCTTTGAATTGTTTATTGACTTGTAACCTCCCGGAGAATCTGACCCTGAGTTGTAGGTTCAGAGTTCAGTGTTGCTTTCTCTTTTTTTATCAAATTAGCTGTACTGACCAATCGAGAGAAGTGTTTCAGATAGCAATCCTTTTGAATCTACCAAAACAATATCTTTGATAGTGTTTACTAGGAAGAGACTGACTGGCGTTGTATCGCCAACTGAAGCTTTGCTTTGTAATTGTTTATATTAAGGAAATATATATCGGAGGAGAGAAAACTCTGATTACTCGGTTTGTTTTATTACTTTAAAAATGAAACACGACATAATGTACATGATCCAATGCATTATGTTTGAAATATAGTCCAGGATGTCAACTTGAAACACAGTATGTCATTCATCCCAGAGTTTAAGAACCCTATTTTGTTGACTAAATCTGTGAATATTGTATTTGTGTCAAGTAAGGTTTATGATTAGCAAGAGAAGGTGGAGTCCAGCATGAGTGAGAGATCGTGTGTGGAGAGGACGCAGTTCTCGAACAGGGCGCTGCAGGCCTTCGAGTCTTTCTTGGCGAACTTGGAGCCGAAGCTGATGGCCAGATCGTACACGCCTCGAGAACTCTTGAGATTGTCCTTGTTCTGGAAAGCAGTCTTGAAGGTGGACATGGCTGGAGTCAGCTGGTCGGCGGACATAGCCTCGATTTCGCACAAGAGCTTAGCAACGCAACGCAGCGTGAATCATCTGCTGAGCAACGGCAATCTGTTTCGGAAGTTCATTGCTTTTTTTTATCATTGTTGAGAAAGGACTATGAAGTGAAATTTGACTTAAAGCTTTTGATGTAGGAGGTTAATCAAATAAAATAACAAAAATATATATAGCGATAAAAGGAGCTCATTGGAAAAGCAAAATCCATTGATTTCACTTACCTCTTATGCCTCGTCAGTTCTCAGTCAGAGTCCGGCGTCCCTTTATTTCACTGCGCGCAAGATGCTTCCCGCTAAGAGCGCCTTGAGCACAGCCAGCGCGCCCACGCCCAAAGCTGTCGGCGCCGGACAAGCGGTCACTGTAGGGTATCGTCGGCGACCAGTCGTGGCTGCGGCGGTGGTTCACAAACAAGGGACCAGAGACTCCGATGAAAGCATAGGGACAGGAGGAGGACCGACGAACACGCGAAGTTCATGATGTTGTTGTATCTGTTAGAAGAAAGCACTGATTTCCAATGGAGGTAATGCGAGTAGAGATAAAAACTGCACAAAAGAAACTAACACTTACCTTTATGATTAAGGAAATGTAGTATCGATTTCTGTAATGAATGTGTTCGCGAGGAGCAGACCAAGTGAGGATGATTTCCTCTGCAATTAGACTGTGATATATAATAGTGTCCGGGAAGAGGCTGTGCAGGTGAAGGACCTATATCACATGTGGAAAGTACATGCGCTACTAGGCCCCTATCAGGGGCAATTCACGTATGCATACTTTTTACGCATATTCTTCACACTGCGTTTATCACGATAACATTTTGATCATGAATATTAGCCATATTATTTTCGTGATAATGTGTGGGGGTATAATGGTCAGTTCCCCGCTTTAAGACTCATTCTCTCCCAAGTCAGATGTCATTTCAATCAACTTTATCTAACCTAAACACATGCATTGAACCGGTACCTCAAGCCACACCCAGACAACAGCCGATCCGCGAAACTTCATGATTCAGCCAAGTCGAACATCATCGCATCTTTCGTTATGTTTATTCTTGCTTTGGTAATGAAGTTTATGTCAGCGCGTATGATGGTGTTTCAATTGAGGAAATCCGATTCTTCCTTTTCTCCTTCGCCTGTTGTTCCTTAAAGGGAGGATGGGAGGAGGAAGGCATGTATGCAGTTTATTATTATATGTGCGTGTTTCCGTATGCGGATTGATAACTTCTCTCTCTTTCTCTCTTTATATATATATATATATGTATATATATACATATATAATATATATATCCACACATATACATACATATATTATACATACATACATGCATACATACATACATACAATTATATATATATATTTATATATATATATTATATTATATATATATTTATATATATATATTTATATTATATATATATAATATTATATATATATATTATTTATATATATATATATCCACACATATACATACATATATATATATTTATATTATATATATATTTATATTATATATATATATATTTTATATATATATATAATATATATATATATTTATATATATATATTTATATATATATATTTATATATATATATTATTTATATATATATATAGATATATATATATATAGATATATATATATATATTATTTATATATATATATTTATATATATATATACATATATATACATATATATACATATATATATATTTATATATATATATATCCACACATATACATACATATATATATATTTATATTATATATATATAATATTATACATATATATACATATATAATTTCATTCACTTCTAATTTTATCAAATAAAAAATCTGAAAAGCTCTTGAGGGGACTTGGCAGTGCTACGACCATCCTTCCTAAGCAAATCGCCGTGAGTCGACAGCCAAATACAGACTCTTCGCGGCGCCATAAGACCATGAAATCATGACTCTCGCTATCTCTAAATCACCTGCTTCGTCTGATTCAGATGATAATTTGACGTCAGAAATTTGCTTATCATGCAAGGGAGAGATAACCTCGAAGAACGACTGGTGTTCAGGGTCACGAAGAGACATTAGAACACGTCCTCTTTGCGGATGTTGTGGCTATTGCTAGATTGTCAAGAGTGAGAGACTGATTGTATTTTGAATTTAGTTTACGACAGGGAAGAAATGTTTAAGGGTATTATGAGCACGGTATGCGGGGTTCTTCATGATGAAAGAGTAAGCTTTGAATTGTATATAGACTTGTAACATCCAGGGGAATCTGACCCTGAGTTGTAGGTTGAGAGTTGAGTGTTGCTTTCTCTTTTTGATCAAATTAGCTGGTCTGATCAATCGAGAGAGGTTTTTCAGATAGCAATCCTTTTGAATCTATCAAAATACTATTTTTGATAGTGTTTACTAGGAAGAGATTGACTGGCGTTGTATCGCCAGCTGAAGCTTTGCTTTGTAATTGTTTATATAGAGGAAATGTATAGTGGAGAGAGACAAAACTATGATTACACGGTTTGTTTTATTATTTTAAAGATGAAACGCAGCGTAGTGTACATGATAAAAGGCATTGTGTTTGAAATATAGTCCAGGATGTCAACTTGAAACACAATATGCCATTCATCCCAGAGTTTAAGAACCCTATTTTGTTGGCCAAATCTGTGAATATTGTATTTGTGGCAAGTAAGGTTTATGATTAGCAAGAGAAGGTGGAGTCCAGCATGAGTGAGAGATCGTGTGTGGAGAGGACGCAGTTCTCGAACAGGGCGCTGCAGGCCTTCGAGTCTTTCTTGGCGAACTTGGAGCCGAAGCTGATGGCCAGATCGTAGACGCCTCGGGAACTCTTGAGATTGTCCTTGTTCTGGAAAGCAGTCTTGAAGGTGGACATAGCTGGAGTCAGCTGATCGGCGGACATAGCCTCGATTTCGCACAAGAGCTTAGCAACGCAACCAGCTGAATCCATCTGCTGAGCCACGGCAATCTGTTTCGGAAGTTATTGATTTTTTATCATGAGAAAGGACTATGAAATAAAAGTTGCATGGTTCACTTGCCTCAACCGCCTCGTCAGTCTCAGTCGAGTCGACATCCCTCTTATTCCTGCGCGCAAGATGCTTCCCAATAAGAGCGCCCTTGAGCACCGCCAGCGCGCCCACGCCCAAAGCTGTCGCCGCCGAAGCGGTCACTGTGGTAGCGGCGACAGTCGTGGCTGCGGCGGTGGTTCCCAACAGGACCAGAGACTCCGAAGAAGCCCATAGGCCGCACAGGAGGAGACCGACGAACACGCGACAGTTCATGATGCTGTTGTTTCCTGTTAGAAGAAACGCACTGAATTTCCAATACAGGTAATGGAGGAGAGAAGAACTGCATACAGAACTAACACTTAACTTTTTTTAATTACTAAAATATGTAATATTCGTTTCCGTACCTTGAAGTGTTCGCGAGGAGCAGGAGTGAGGGACTGATACCTCCATGCATTAGACTGTGATATATATAGTGTCCGGAAGAGAGCTGTGCAGGTGAAGGACCTCTATCACCCAGGTGGAAATTACACTCATGTAGGCCTATCAGGGGCAATTCACGTATGCATACTTTTTACGCATATTCTTCACACTGCGTTTATCACGATAACATTTTGATCATGAATATTAGCCATATTATTTTCGTGATAATGTGTGGGGGTATAAAGGTTAGTTCCTCGATTTAGGACTCATTCTTTCCCAAGTCAGATGTCATTTCAATCAACTTTATCTAACCTAAACACATGCATTGAACCGGTACCTCAAGCCACACCCAGACAACAGCCGATCCGCGAAAATGATCCAGCCAAGTCGATCATCGCATCTTTCGTTATGTTTATTGTTGCTTTGCTAATGAAGTTTATGTCAGTGCGTGTGATGGTGTTTCAATTGAGGAAATCCGATTCTTCCTTTTCTCCTTCGCCTGTTGTTCCTTAAAGGGAGGATGGGAGGAGGAAGGCATGTATGCAGTTTATTATTATATGTGCGTGTTTCCGTATGCGTATTGATAACTTCTCTCTCTCTCTCTTCTCTCTCTCTCTCTATATATTATATATATTCACCTTCTAATCTTATAAAATAAAAAAAAAAATCTTGAAAAGCTCTTGAGGGACTTGGCAGTGCTACGACCATCCTTCTTAAGCAGATCGCTGTGAGTCGACAGTACGTTCCAAATACAGACTCTTCGCGGCGCCATAAGACCATGAAAATCATGACTCTCGCTATCTACTAAATCACCTGCTTCGGTCTGAATTCAGATGATAAGTTGACGTCAGAAATTTGCTTATCGGGTAAGGAAATGACAATCTCGAAGAACGACTGTGTTTAGGGTCACGAAGAGACATTAGAACACGTCCTCTTTGCAGATGTTGTGGCTATTGCTAGATAGTCAAGAGTGAGAGACTGATTATAATCTTGAATTTAGTTTACGACAGTGAAGAAATGTTTAAGGGAATTATGAGGACGACATGGGGGGTTCTTCATGATGATAGAGTAAGCTTTGAATTGTTTATTGACTTGTAATCTCCCGGAGAATCTGACCCTGAGTTGTAGGTTGAGAGTTGAGTGTTGCTTTCTCTTTTTTTATCAAATTAGCTGTACTGACCAATCGAGAGAAGTGTTTCAGATAGCAATCTTTTTGAATCTACCAAAACAATATCTTTGATAGTGTTTACTAGGAAGAGACTGACTGGCGTTGTATCGCCAACTGAAGCTTTGCTTTTTAATTGTTTATATTAAGGAAATATATATCGGAGGAGAGAAAACTCTGATTACTCGGTTTGTTTTATTACTTTAAAATTGAAACACGACATAATGTACATGATCCAATGCATTATGTTTGAAATATAGTCCAGGATGTTGTGGCAGAAAATTTTGCTAGATTGTTAAGAGTGAGAGACATTATATCTTAAATTTAGTTTACGGCAGAAGAAATGTTTAAGGGTATTATGGACACGGCATGCGGGGTTCTTCATGATAAAAGAGTAAGCTTTGATTTGTCTATTGACTTGTAACCTCGCGGTGAATCTAACCCTGAGTTGTAGGTTGAGAGTTGAGTGTTGCTTTTTCTATTGGATTAAATCAGACTGATCAATCGAGCAAGGTTTTTCAAATAGTAATCCTTTTGAATCTATCAAAACACTATCACTGATAGCGTTTACTAGGAAGAGATTGTCAGGCGTTGTATCGCCAACTGAAGCTTTATTTTGTGATTATCTATATAAAGGAAATATATAGTGGGGGAGAGAAAACTCTGATTACTCGGTTTGTTTTATTACTTTAAAGATGAAATACGGCATAATGTAAATGATCCAATGAATTGTGTTTGAAATATAGTCCAGGATGTCAACTTGAAACACAATATGCCATTCATCCCAGAGTTTAACAACCCTATTTTGTTGGCCAAATCTGTGAATATTGTATTTGTGGCAAGTAAGGTTTATGATTAGCAAGAGAAGGTGGAGTCCAGCATGAGTGAGAGATCGTGTGTGGAGAGGACGCAGTTCTCGAACAGGGCGCTGCAGGCCTTCGAGTCTTTCTTGGCGAACTTGGAGCCGAAGCTGATGGCCAGATCGTACACGCCTCGGGAACTGTTGAGATTGTCCTTGTTCTGGAAAGCAGTCTTGAAGGTGGACATAGCTGGAGTCAGCTGATCGGCGGACATAGCCTCGATTTCGCACAAGAGCTTAGCAACGCAACCAGCTGAATCCATCTGCTGAGCCACAGCAATCTGTTTCGGAAATCATTGAATTTTTATCATGAGAAAGGACTATGAAGTAAAATTTGCCACTTAAAGATCTTCTGAGGTAGAATAATCAAATTTTAATAGCAGATAAAAGGAGCATTGGAAAAGCAAAATCTCTTGATTCACTTACCTCTACTGCCTCGTCAGTCTCAGTCGAGTCGACGTCCCTCTTATTCCTGCGCGCAAGATGCTTCCCGATAAGAGCGCCCTTGAGCACCGCCAGCGCGCCCACGCCCAAAGCTGTCGCCGCCGAAGCGGTCACTGTGGTAGCGGCGACAGTCGTGGCTGCGGCGGTGGTTCCCAACAGGACCAGAGACTCCGAAGAAGCCCATAGGCCGCACAGGAGGAGACCGACGAACACGCGACAGTTCATGATGCTGTTGTTTCCTGTTAGAAGAAACGCACTGAGTTTCCAATGCAGGTAATGGAGGAGAGAAGAACTGCACACAGAACTAACACTTAACTTTTTTATGATTAAGAAATGTAGTATTCGTTTCCGTACCTTGAAGTGTTCGCGAGGAGCAGGAGTGAGGGACTGATACCTCCATGCATTAGACTGTGATATATATAGTGTCCGGAAGAGGGCTGTGCAGGTGAAGGACCTATCTCACCCAGGTGGAAATTACACTCATTTAGGCCTATCGGGGCAATTCACATATGCATACTTTTTACGCATATTCTTCACACTGCGTTTATCACGATAACATTTTGATCATGAATATTAACCATATTATTTTCGTGATTTTGTGTGGGGGTATAATGGTCAGTTCCCCGCTTTAAGACTCATTCTTTCTCTAGTCAGATGTCATTTCAATCACCTTGATCTAATCTAAACACATGCATTGAACCGGTACCTGAAGCCACACCCAGACAACAGCCGATCCGCGAAACTTCATGAATCAGCCAAGTCGAACATCATCGCATCTTTCGTTATGTTTATTGTTGCTTTGCTAATGAAGTTTATGTCAGTGCGTGTGATGGTGTTTCAATTGAGGAAATCCGATTCTTGCTTTTCTTCTTCACCTTAAAGGGTGGACGGGAGGAGGAAGGCATGTATGCAGTTTATAAGTGTGTGTATGTGTGTGTTTGCGCATGCGTATATACATATTCTCTCTCTCTATCTTATATATATATATATATATATATATATATATATATATATATATGTGTGTGTGTGTGTGTGTGTGTGTGTGTGTGTGTGTGTGTACCAACACACACACACACGTATATATATATATATACATATATATATATATATATATATATATATAGAGAGAGAGAGAGAGAGAGAGAGAGAGAGAGAGAGAGAGAGAGATAGAAATACATATGTGTGTGTGTGTTTGTGTGTGTGTGTTGGTACACACACACGTATATATATAAATATATATATATATATATATATATATATATATATATATATATATATAGATAGATAGATAGATAAATAAATAGATAGATAAACATATGTGTGTGTGCATGTGTGTGTGTGAGAGAGTGTGAGACTATAGTGTATTATGTGATGTTTGTATAATGCAGAAGTAGCCGTGGCAGAAAAAAAAAACAAAAACAAAAAACAATTGTTTTATCAGTAGAGGGAAATTTGATACGTCCTATGATTAAAGTTCAGTCATCTGTACTTTATTTTGGAAGAGTACAATTTTTTGTTTGAGATGTTTTGTTATAAATTCCTATATCCCGAGGGAATGGCTTTAATCAGCTGATGTAAGCATTCACTTATCAATAATCAATCAGTTGGTGTTACCATTAAATCTTAACACGATGACATAATTAATTATAAGTATTATAACTCAAGACAGTCAACATACGCGAATCAGGAATATCATTCTGACGACTGATTACCTTCAGTTTCCTCGCTTCTCAGACAAAACGTAAACAAAGGTCGTCTCGCGACTTCTGCCAAGCGATCTCCGATCTCGTGATGCGCGACCGCGTCCATCACACCGAAGCCACACGCACACACCCTACGACGTCGCAGCAGCGGCTGCGGTGAGATGTATTCCTATTTCCGCGATGTCGTAATGAAACAACTATTGTTTAGGTGTATTTATAGTTTTACAACTCACTGCTCCTCCTGCGTACTCTAAGCTTTTGGAAATGAAGGAGATACCAGTGAAGGACTCTAGGGAGGCAACAAAGTCACTCTTCTGAAGTGCTTCCTTCGTTTACTTTCCTTTGCTTCCTCGGTGTCTATGAAAGCCACAGGAACCAGGTAACCCAAGCTTGTCACTGATGTCTAAACAAGGAGAATCCGATCCATGGAAACGTGTGTGTGGGTATTGCTTTAGGATAGATGGAGAGGGTGCGAAAGAAGAGAACGAAAAGGTGAGAAAAGGGACGGAGCAGAAGGAATTGGAGAGGAGGCCAATGATTCTCAAAGTTTTATCCAGACTTAATCCCGTCGGAAATCTGATAGGTTCGAATAATCCCTGAATTAAAATTTTGCTCTACACACACGCAAACAAACACACTGAAATACATACACTTACACACACGAATAAACAGTAATATACTCGCGTACACACTTTCTAGTTTACCAAAAGAAGGCCTGAACATGATTTATAGGATTTGTGTATCTTTCTCCCTAAAGCTACTATTACTACAGAGAAAAGGAGAGACTGATAACACAGTTTGTTATCAGTGTACTCACTTTTAATGATAGATCTCTTGAAAATACATATGGGATTCTTCCTAATTAACGAATGAGGTATCATCAAATTGATTGCTGAGATGCAAACTCACACGTATTATACTTTTACGTTTTTTTTATTGTGATTCATGTCTCCAATTTTGATGCAATTAGTGAAATGTGTTCATTATTGATCACTATGGATAGATTCTCAGATGTAATGTACCACCAACTCTCTATCTATCTATCTATCTATATATATATATATATATATATATATATATATATATATATATATATATCCATGATATACACACTTATATATACATACGCACACACACACACATATATATATATATATATATATATATATATATATATATATATATATACATACATATGTATATGTATATATATGTATATGTATATATATGTGTGTGTGTGTGTGTGTGTGTGTGTATGTGTGTGTGTGTGTATGTATGTATAATTCATTCACTTCCAATCTTATCAAATAAAAAATCTGAAAAGCTCTTGAGGGGACTTGGCAGTGCTACGACCATCCTTCCTAAGCAAATCGCCGTGAGTCGATAGCCAAATACAGACTCTTCGCGGCGCCATAAGACCATGAAATCATGACTCTCGCTATCTCTAAATCACCTGCTTCGTCTGATTGAGATGATAAGTTGACGTCAGAAATTTTGCTGATCGGGCAAGGAAGAGATCACCTCGAAGAACGACTGGTGTTCAGGGTCACGACGACATTAGAACACGTCCTCTTTGCGGATGTTGTGGCTATTGCTAGATTGTCAAGAGTGAGAGACTGATTTTATCTTGAATTTAGTTTACGGCAGGGAAGAAATGTATAAGGGTATTATGAGGACGGTTTATGGGGATCTTCATGATGAAAGATTAAGCTTTGAATTGTCTGTTGACTTGTAACCTCGCGGTGAATCTGACCCTGAGTTGTAGGTTAAGAGTTGAGTGTTGCTTTTTCTTTTGGATTAAATCAGATTGATCAATCGAGCGACGTTTTTCAAATAGTAATCCTTTTGAATCTATCAAAACACTATCACTGACAGTGTTTCCTAGGAAAAGATTGTCAGGCGTTGTATCGCCAACAGAAGCTTTGTTTTGTGATTATCTATATAAAGGAAATATATAGTGGGGGAGAGAAAACTCTGATTACTCGGTTTGTTTTATTACTTTAAAGATGAAATACGGCATAATGTTCATGATCCAATGCATTGTGTTTGAAATATAGTCCAGGATGTCAACTTGAAACACAATATGCCATTCATCCCAGAGTTTAAGAACCCTATTTTGTTGACTAAATCTGTGAATATTGTATTTGTGGCAAGTAAGGTTTATGATTAGCAAGAGAAGGTGGAGTCCAGCATGAGTGAGAGATCGTGTGTGGAGAGGACGCAGTTCTCGAACAGGGCGCTGCAGGCCTTCGAGTCTTTCTTGGCGAACTTGGAGCCGAAGCTGATGGCCAGATCGTAGACGCCTCGGGAACTGTTGAGATTGTCCTTGTTCTGGAAAGCAGTCTTGAAGGTGGACATAGCTGGAGTCAGCTGATCGGCGGACATAGCCTCGATTTCGCACAAGAGCTTAGCAACGCAACCAGCTGAATCCATCTGCTGAGCCACGGCAATCTGTTCCGAAGATTGTTGTTCATGATGTGAAACAACCAATTAGAACATTTGCTACAACTATAGTTTTCTTTAATAGAATTACATACACAATTACGAAACTTATACAGCATTTACTGGCACATTGAATGTAATGAGAAAGTAATTGAAGTAAAATTGCATGGCTCACTTGCCTCAACCGCCTCGTCAGTCTCAGTCGAGTCGACGTCCCTCTTATTCCTGCGCGCAAGATGCTTCCCGATAAGAGCGCCCTTGAGCACCGCCAGCGCGCCCACGCCCAAAGCTGTCGCCGCCGAAGCGGTCACTGTGGTAGCGGC
>NW_028234404.1:38607990-38610765 GCF_977035675.1 Penaeus japonicus | reverse complement strand
TTAAGACTTTATTCATTGATTTAGGCAGCTCTTTTTTTAGTCCAATGGTGTTATATATTATGTTGAGTTTGTATACATTCAGATGAAGAAAATTATTGACTTATGGTGAATCTTATAGACCCATGTATTCTAAAGGAATTAAATGTAATGAAATGAGTGATTTTTTTTTTGTTTTGTTTTTTAGGGAGGGTTTTTTTTTTAATTCTACTGTATTGGCCATCATCCGCATAATACAAATGAAAATGGCCCAATTCCTATTCTACAGGTGTTGAATGTCTGTCCAGAATCCACTTAACTGAAGAAAAAAGAAATCAGTGGTATTTGATAGATTATTTTTATATATGTATTCAAGTCACTCAAAATTCAGTGTTTATTTAGAATTGTGCAAATAGTTTATTGAGAACAAAACCACAATTTGGATGTAAACAGGAAGTTTGCAAAGCCCAAATGTTCACAACTACTACAGGGACTACGAAACAAACTTGTCTATTGTTGTTTTTTTCAATATACAAAATACGATCTGAAAACACTATTGTATTATCAGTTATAGATTAGGTTGATAGAAATAAAATATCAGAAAAGACATCTTGTTTCATTCATACCATATAATTGTGTTTAGATTTTTACTATAGTACAATTCAAAATAGGTTAGTCACTAAGGAGTCGAATACCAGTTTTTTTGGATTTATTATTATTATTGTTATCGTTATTACTGTTATCATCATCATCATCATTGTTAATATGACCATTGTGATTATCATAATATTAAAACTAAACTTCTGAAACATTGTTTACCCCTTTCTTAAGACTTTAATAACACGAAAAAGTACGATCTGGTAGAGGAGTCATGTCACATCCCAGATGTGACATGATGTGATTTACGATTTTTTATATGCATAAAAAGTCAATCATAACAATCCTATATAATCTGTGTAAGGAACCGCTCCGTTCTTCGTTCCTGCCTGCGAGCACACCCACGATCTCTCGCTTCCACAGCTCTGGAGTCCGGAGGCGACTTGACATTTTTTTTTTTTATTATTATTTTGCATTTTTACTTTGTTTCTGTCGTGTTTTTATTTCCTCCTGGCATGTTATTGTCTGTTTTTAGTTCGCTTGTGTTTTTGTTTCAGTTTGCCTTATCAGACGTTTTCTTTGTTTTTCTTGCTTTTGTTTTACCAAGTTTGTTTTTGCTTTTATCTCGTATTTTATTTGGTCATTTTATTGAGTTTTAAATCGCTATTTTACAGGGTATTTTTATTTTCTTATCAGTTGTTTTTATATTTTTTTTGCCAAATCATGGTGAAGTGAGGATACATCTTTACAAATGTCATTTATTTGTTCATTATCTTATTTTAAATCTCTTTTACTTTGTGAATTTATCCTGTTGTATTTTACAACCTTCCCCATATTTTTTTTTTTTTTTTCTACAATTAGATTATATTTTGTATTTATTATTTTACGTGACCTGTGACGTCCCATTGCATCCCATTTTGCCAGTTTCAGGGGAGGGGGTTGGTAGTGCGGGGACCCTGTCATGCAATTAATACGCTACATCTGCATAAAATCCTATATAATCTGCATAAAATCCTATATAAAATCCTATATAATCTGCATAAAAAAGTCAATCACAACAATAAATTATATATATATATATATATATATATATATATATATTATAAATATATTATAAATTATATAATTATATATATATATATTTATATATATAATATATATATATATATATATATATATTTACATTATATCCCCTCGACTGAATTAGGGGACTAGGCATAAGAACCTTCCATGTGTGTAGCTCCTCGGTCAAGAGAACGGGGCTGTGATCTCGCCAAGCTCCTTATCAGCTACAAGCATGTCTCGCTCTGACCACGTGCCACTCGTGTGTCTGGCTAGAGCGTGGCTTGTCCCTTATAGCGATTGCACGATGATCAATCTGCTACATCAATCTCGGATGATAAAGTAGTTTGTTCATATATGGATGACTGCTCAGACATGCAGATTATCTAATCATTATTATTATTATTTTTTTTTTTATGTATTTCTTCTATGTATTTTGCGCGTGTGGTTGCGTGTACGTGCGCGTGTATGGGTGTGGGTGGGTGGGAAAAAATACTAGCAAATAATTGGAAAGATATTTTATCAACAGATGGCGCTGATGAGGTTGTCATCATAAGGATTATTACCTACTTTCTCATCCCTGCAATGTATTTCGGCTATCGATAACACTGTCCATATCTGTCCTCACTAAGATTTATTACTTTCTGACGTGATGAGATATTTCATAAACCGAAAGCGCTAACGGAGAGATTCCATATATATATATATATATATATATATATATATATATATATATATATATATATATATATATATATACTGCAACTTCTCGGACTTGGCACCTCAAGGGACCCACACCAAAGTGCATTTCGAGAAGTTGCAAGTTAGGAAAGTTGTGGTTAAAACGCAGGCGATACGACAAGGAAGTTAGAGGTATACGGATTATATACGTAATTTATTAACCCAGATTGTTGATACATAAGATGTTAAGAATAATTTATCACTTTGAAAACTAACTTATTTCTTACATAAGCTTTAGCAAATACCTAATTGATATTTAGCAAGGAAGTACGTTAATTCATGATGTTCAACTGTACCCAGGTTAAATAAAAGAATCAAGTCGGTTTGACGGGAGGATGATACAATTGGTTAGTAACGCATGTCTTTTGTTTTCATCGTCTGCACGTATTTGGACTCTAT
>NW_028234404.1:38557990-38560490 GCF_977035675.1 Penaeus japonicus | reverse complement strand
AATATCCGTTTGTTGGTACCTTTACCCTTGTTGATAATTAGATTAATTATTAATGGTAGTAGTAATAGTAATATAATTGTGATTATTATTGTTTATGTTATGTTATCATTCTTATCTTATCGTGTCTCTTATTATAATTGCTGTTATTTTTATGACATTCATATGATTACTGTAATGATCATTGTTCTTAAAGTTATCATTATTCTTACCATTTTTATCATATTTACCAATTACAATTTTTACCAGTTACCATTTTTATCAATTACCATCTTTATCAATTACCATTTTTATCAATTACCATCTTTATCAATTAACATTTTTATCAATTACCATATTTATCAGTTACTATTTTTATCAATTGCCATTTCTATCAATTTTATCAATTACCCTTTTTATCAATTACCATTTTTATCAGTTACTATCTTTATCAATTACCATTTCCATCAATTTTATCCATTATTCTCCTTTTGACATAACGCTTCTGTTACTATGAATTTTACGTTTCTTGATATGGGAATTCATAATTAATTTGATATATTATATTACATAATTTGTTTATATCTTAACATTTATGTAGTTGTAGCAGTAGTAGTGTAATTAATTTTGTTATTATTGCTATCCTTACTGTTGTTATTGTTACTGTTGTATGTTTGTACTTGTTCTATTATCATTGCAATTAATCTTGTTTTATTAGCTAGACCATTATTGTTTATCTTATGATGCAATTTACTAAGAGAATCTTCATAATAATCATAGTTATTACTGACAAGCGTTACATAATCGCCATTGCATCTCATATTGCATTGTTGTTGGTAGTGATCATGCAATTATTATGTTGCATCATCGTCATCATTATAGCAAGTGTAAACAAATAAACAAATGACTGTCTAAGGAAGAAATGAGAGAGAAAAATATCACGACTCTGAAGGAGGAGGAGGAGGAGAAAAAGGAAGAAGAAGAAGAAAAGGAAGAAAAAGATGATGATGATGATGATGATGAGGAGGAGGAGGAGGAGGAGGAGGAGGAGGAGGAGGAGGAGGAGGAAGAAGGAGGAGGAGGAGGAGGGGGGAGAAGGAGGAGGAGGAGGAGGAGGAGGAGGAGGAGGAGGAGGAGGAGGAGAAGGAGGAGGAGGAGGAGGAGGAAGAAGAAGAAGAAGAAGAAGAAGAAGAAGAGGAAGAAGAAAAAGTAGAAGAAGAAGAAGAGGAGGAGGAGGAGGAGGAGGAGGAGGAGGAGGAAGAAGAGGAAGAAGAAAAGGAGGAAGAAGAAGATGATGATGAGGATGAGGAGGAGGATGAGGGTGAGGGTGAGGAGGAGGAGGAGGAGGAGGAGGAGGAGGAGGAGGAAGAGGAAGAAGAAGAAAGACGAAGAAGAACAACAAAAAACAAAAAAATAAATAAAGAAAGAAAGAAGAAGAAGAAAGAAAGAAAGAAAGAAGAAGAAAGAAAAGAAGAAATGAAGAGGTAGAAGAAGAATAAAAAGAAGAAGAAAGGAAGAGGTAGAAGAAGAATAAAAAGGAGAGGAGGAGGAGGAGGGAGTAAAAGAAGAAGAGGAAAAAGTAGAAGAAGGAGAAGGAGAAAAAAAGGAGGTGGAGCAGATGATGGCGGTAGAGTAATAGCAAAAGTAGAAGAGAAGAGAAGGAGGAGGAGGGGACAGAGGAAATTGATGACAACGAGGACTAGGAAAGAAGGAATAAGAGAGTAAAAAAGGAAAAGAAAGGAAGCAGATGAAAAGAGGATGAAATAGAATAGAAAAAATTATGTAAAGTTGAAATAGGAATAAAAGAAGGATGAAGAGAGAAAGGGAAGAGGAAAGCCAAGAAGGAAAAGGGAAGAGGAGATGAGTAGAAGAAGAAGGAAGAGAAGAAAAAAAGGAAGAGTAAAGATAGGAGGAAGCAAGGAAGGGAAGGAGAAAGACAAGAAGGAGAAAAGAAGGGATAAGTAGAAGAATAAGGAAAATAAGAAAAGGAAAGAATAAAAACAGGAGGAAGAGAGGAAGAGAAGGAGAAAGACAAGAAGGAGAAAAGAAGGAGGAAGAGAGGAAGAGAAGGAGAAAGACAAGAAGGGATAAGTAGAAGAATAAGGAAAATAAGGGAAGGGAGGAATAAAAACAGGAGAAGAGAGGAAGGGAAGGAGAAAGACAATAAGAAAGGAAAGAGTAAAAGTAGGAGACAGAGAGAGGGCGAGACGGACAACCCGCCCTCCGCCCTACACCGACCCAGAGTGCAACCCGACTCCGCCATGTCCTCAGTGAAGCATCTAACACAATATTGCAAGACGACACCGTTGCAATATCGATCGCGGACCCTCGACACGCGCGAGACAGCCTAAGGAAATACATAGAAGATTAAGATAACAAATGAGATGTCTCGAAAGGGGGCACTAGGAGCCATGTCTACGCTGAGGGAATAACAGAGGGACTTTTGCGCCTTGTTAGCGTTATTTTTTTTTTTTTTTTTTTTTTTTTTTTTTTTAGGGGGGGAGGGGTTGTGGAAAAGGGGAGT
>NW_028234404.1:38530490-38532990 GCF_977035675.1 Penaeus japonicus | reverse complement strand
AGGGAGAGGATGAAAGGGAGGAAGAGAAAAAGGAAGAGGAGCTCCGGAAAAGGATAAAGGGGTGGGGAAGGGAAGGAGACGGAGATGGAAAGAAGGAGAAAGAGGAGGAAGGAAGGAGAGGATGATGATGATGATGAGGAGGAGGAGGAGGAGGAGGAGGAGGAGGAGGAGGAGGAGGAGGAGGAGAGAGGAGAGAGAGAGGGATGGAGAGGGAGAGAGGGGGGAGGAGGAGGAGGAGGAGGGAGGAGAGAGAGAGAAGGATGGAGGGGGCGTCTGTGAGAAAGGAGTCTCAGAGGATAATTAGCACGAATGAGTAAGGCAAAGAAATATGATTGCTGGCGATATAAAGTCGGCTCGGGGAGACGTCAGTGTGTGTGGGTAAAGGGGGAGGGTGAGCGTGGTTAGAAGAGCAGACAATGGAATGAGAATTTACGTTCGTATTTACAGTTACGAGACTGGAATGTTCTTGGCGAGGGGAGTGAGGCTGGGAACGGTGCGAGAAGGGAAGTTTGGATGCCCTTACGAACTAATAATGCTCATGCTCAGACACGCACATACGCAAGCGTATACATAGACACGAGTGCGCGCACGCATATATATCCATACAAATACAGACAGACACACACACGCACACACACACACACACACACACACACACACACACACACACACACACACACACACACACACACACACACACACACACACACACACACACACACACACACACATAGAAACACACACATATACAAACACACACATAAACACACACAAAAAAAACGCACACAAGCACACATAATCTAATTATATCATATATATTTACTTTTCTGATCACTGAATGACGATACACAACAATATTTATGCAGTTGTTATTAGCAAAAGAACAGATGATTTAGTAGCCTTTGTCACGGCTTGAATCTGCAACAAGATCCCCTCAGGAGATAATTCAACTTCACTTAATAAACTCACAAAAAAACTCACCCTGATATTATTCATCATTGCGTGAAACAAAGGGATAGAATTAGCCTTGGCATGATACCCACAACGCTGTAGACATGTTTTTTTGTTTCTTTGTTTGCTTTTTGTTATTTAAAATGAAATCCTGATAGATATCAAGACACTCAGAAGTGATCGTCACAATTTTGACACATCACTTGCAACTTGGAGGTCACTGATGTTGCAAGCATAATGTAGTATTACCGAGAGTTAATTCGCATTGAAATACTGATAGTTCTTATACTGATACGAAATTATACTGATAACTATATCATGTGGAAATACTATTAGTATTTCATTCACGTATGAATATTTACGATAAGGCAGTTTCAAATTAAAAACAAAAATAATAAGAAGAAGGCATATTCCTCTAATAATGTGGTTACGTTTCATTTCATTTTGTTACACGCGTCACTGTATTTGCATCCATGTCAATTATGCGGTCATGCTGATGGTTTATTGAGGTAGTAAAAGCAAAAATCCAATTGCATGGTAACAGTGACAGCTGGGTGTGTCGGAGATGTAGCAAGGGCGTGGCAGGGTGGACAGGATGTCACGAGGGCAGTGTTGGCAGCCTGACCACAAGACCGAGAGGGCAGGATGAGCTTAGTCCGCACGCCACTTGTCCACATTAACTTTGACCACAATAGTTCAACATGACACTTTATGGGGCGCACTTACCTGCAGCTGCTGTCCCTCCGCCAGGAAACTGCTCTCGTTATTTGCTAAGAAAGGGGAAGCGACGGGGAAAAGGGGGAGGGAGGGGGGCGAAAATGGGGCAAAGCGAGGGAGGTAAGGGGAAAAATGGGGGAGGGAAGGGTTCAAAAAGGGGAAAGTGAGGGAGGGAGGTAAGGACAAAAAGGGTAAAAAGGGGGAGGGAAGGATACAAAAATGGGAAAAATGGGAGAGAGAAGGATACAAAAATGGGAAAAAGGGGGAGGGAAGGAAACAAAAATGGGAAAAATGGGGGAGAGAAGGATACAAAAAGGGAAAAAGAGGGGGAGGGAAGGATACAAAAGGGGAATTAGGGGGAGGGAAGGGTACAAAAAGGGGAAAAGAGGGGGAGGGAAGGATACAAAAAGGGGGAAAGTGAAGGAAGTGACAGTAAAAGGTAAGTCGCATCGCTTGAAGAAAAGGGTTGGGTAGAGAGAGAGAGAAAGGGGGGAGGGGGAAGGGGGGAAGGGTATGGCCTTTTGACCCGTGTTGAACTTCAAGGGACGTCGTATGGCATGTGACCTCATGGCATGTGACTTGTAACGACGGACATTATGACTCCTGGCGTGTGATATTATGACTGTGATGATACCATGACTTATGTCTGGGTTGAGGGGGGAGGGGTGGGGGAGGGGGGAGGGGGTTACCGAGCACAACTAATAAAAGGCGGCGTGAGGGAGACGTGAATGGGAGGTCGCGGGAAGTGTGGTAAAGAGTGTTGCATTATGACTGAATTAATACTGATGACGGTGATTAAAGACGTAAGGGCGTTTGTGTGGAGGTGTTTGCA
>NW_028234404.1:38525490-38527990 GCF_977035675.1 Penaeus japonicus | reverse complement strand
CGAAGGGAGAGGAAAAAGGGGGGCCATTGTGCGTTGTTATTGCAGCGGCAAGTCAGACGGGCCGGTGTGTTTGTAGGTCATAATTGCAATGAGGATAAATGCATCATCAAGGTGCATACGTCGGGCGAGTGACGTGTCGGATTCTACAGGAGAGATAAAGAGGCTACGGCGACCTGAAAGGATGATGGAGATGGTCAGCTTAAATGGACGAGGAAGGAGAGGAAAAGGGGGGAGAGAGAGGAGGAATTAAGCAGGGAGGAAGGGTTCAGGAGAAAAGGGAGAAAAGGAGATAGTTATGGAAATGAAAATGTGGAGAGAGAGAGAGAAAGGGAGGGAGGGAGGGTTCAGGAGAAAAGCGAGAAAGGGAGATAGTTATGGAAATAAAAATGTGGTGAAGTAAAGAGGGAGAGAGAGAGAGAAAGGGAGGGAGAGAGAGGGAGAGAGAGAGAGAGAGAGAGAGAGAGAGAGAGAGAGAGAGAGAGAGAGACAGAGACAGAGACAGAGAGAGGGGGGGGAGGGAGGGAGAGAGAGAGAGAGTGAATCATCAGCGATCAGGGAACCCACAAAAAATATATAATTTTGTTCCAATATTTTTTTCTGATTATCCATGTGGCTTAAGGCTAATCCGACTTTCAATTTGAATATTAAAATGTCCGGAATTTTTGTCTCTCTTGAAAAAAATAAAAAGCTTTTTTCGCAAAGACTTCCAGCTCCATCCATCGAATATCGTACGACATTTTCCTTCAAACAAAACCACATCAACTTCAACTTCGTAGTTAAAAGTTGGCCATGAAACCGATCCATCAGCCCGTGAATAGAGAGGCACTGTTGTCCTCACGCCCGGGACAATCTCATAATCGAGTGGCAAGTGAGTGAACGCCTCGAGGACCACTTGAACGCGGCCGTGCAGTGCAGTTATCGAACGCGTGTTTCGAACGTTCTTTCCCGCCTGGATGCGAAGAAGGGAAGACGGGTCAACGCGTCGCTAATCCGGTTGTTGTAACTGACGAAATGGTGGGGGGGAAAATGGGGGAAATTTTGATGTACTATTTACTTATTGTGAGTAGCAAATGGGGTGAACGGTTAGCCAATGACTGTATGTGTGGTTTGACAGTATTATGAATTATAGAGTGTAATAGCATTTGTACTGTGGCAATGGATGGCGTCCTGTTATGGCCCTATTTTGTCAATCACGATACCGCTAGCGACACTTCAAATGCCTTGGTTGAAGATGGGTGGTGTTGGTTATGAATGACACTAATGGGCTTGTTTGGTTGTGATAGGGGTGGCCTTGGGTGGTGACTAATGATGATTCCCCTGCCGGTGATGACCCTGTGGTGATGAGGAATGAAGATTAATTCAAATGGCGAGGGAGAAATGGTGGTAAGGAGGTTGCGAGAGCAAATGAAAAGAGCGAAAAAAAAGTGAGTTAATTTAGCTGTCAAGAGAGGACTTAGCTGATAATCAGAGCTGTCTTAATTAGAAGTAAGGATCGTATTGATAATTCATCAATAATTTTAATCAGAGCCCTTTCACAAATAAACAAAGAAAGACAATAATTCTCTAGGTTCCTTTGATGAATATTCAAGAACTATTTCGCAGAGGATAATCAGATATGTCAAGAATAATTATGAAGATGCTTAGTAACAGTTAATTGCATGTCTCGGACACGCAAAGAGAGGGCGGAGGAGTCCCAGAAAGTGAAGCAGAGATGAGACAAGAAAGAGATTGAGTAGCAACAACGTCATAGCTGGGGGGGTTGTGGGGGGTTGTTGGGTGGTGGTGGTGGGGGGGAGGGGTTGATAGCGTTGGTCTCCTCCATGGTTGAGGATTACGTCATGACGCCTTTGAAGGTATCGTGGGCTTACTTTTTATCGTGGATTTCATTTCAGATTGTGATGCTGTCTTGCACAGGGTTGTGTTTAAACGTAATGGAGGGGCTAATTGTGGATCTAGTTATCGTATTTCTTTTTTGTATTTGTTTGTTTGTTGTTTGTTGGTTTTGTATGTATGGTATGTTTATGTGTATGTTTGTGTTTTCGTATGTATGTTTACGCGTGTCCACACACTAACACACACGGACACACATACAAACACACACACACACACACACAAATAGATAATAATTTAAAAAAAATGAATAAAACACAAACTCAATCACAAAAATCCGAACCCACACACGAACCAGCGGGAAAAAAAACCGTTATTGTGAAAACCTTCAGAACTTTTCTTAAGATATCTTTAATTAATCTCTCACCGTGATCACTATATAATAAATAAGATAGAAGTAGTTCGGTAATCCATTAATGAAAACTACACGCAATGGAATGTTCCAGAACGAATTAGTAAGCGATTTGTTTTGAGTAATTTCAATGGTTTGTTTTGATACTCTTCGACTCCTGAGTACCCTTGACCTGACTCGCATGCCCTCGTACCAAAAGCAAAACAAAAGCTATCGGAAAGAGTGAGAGGAAAGATATAAGAACTTTCTCATAACTTC
>NW_028234404.1:38477990-38487990 GCF_977035675.1 Penaeus japonicus | reverse complement strand
GTGAAAGATATAGTAAGTATTTAGAGTACTCTGACGATAGATATGAAGAGCAAATATATTGATCTATTGAATTCTTATGATAATCTAGTGTGTGTGTGTGTGTGTGTGTGTGTGTGCTTGTTCATGGCTATGTGTATGCATGCATGTCTGTCTTTATCTTCATCAATTCATTCCATCGACAGAACCCTTATTTAAATTGTAAAACACCATCAGATATTGTTTGTTTTTTCTTAATATGGCACTTATAACCAAGCACCCTGTGTACTACTACTTTAAATTTCTTGCAGTAATAGCTACACAACTAGCATGTACTACAGTGCATTCTACCTAAACACGTCCATAATCAAAAAGTGGCCATGACATTTTAATGGGTCTCCTTATCTAAATGTTCTCTTAGCTGCTAGTTACACTTGTATGTTGTGTGCTCTGTAACTTATTTCTATAGTGATATACATGTCCCCATATTCCTCTCTGTTCCATTGTTGTTGCTTTTCTTTTCTCACTCTCTCTTTGCTTTTTTATATATATATATATATATATATATATATATATATATATATATATATATATATATATATATATATATATATAATATATATATTATATATATAATATGTATATATATATATATATACATATATAATAATCATATATATCTATATATATATATATATATATATATATATATATATATATATATAGTGTACTACTGTTTGGATACTATAGATAAACTAAATATTAACTTGTCTTCTTGATATCAGTTAAGGTAGTTTCGTGTTCAATGAAGTTAATGTTGGGTGTGGGAGGAATACAGGTTACTTTATCAAATTTGAATGAATTTTATTACATCCTAGACTTTTCAGTTGTTCATACTTATAGAGTTATACAACTACTGTGCCTCGGTTGGAGCATTAATGTCACTTTCTGATTCAACCACAAGATTTCACAACCTTGTTCGATGGGTTATCAAATGCCAACACTCCTTCGCCACAACTTCTTTTCCTTCACCATAGAGTACAGAATTTCTTATTACAACCACAAGAGTTTTGTTACAGCTTATGTCTGTATCAAGAAATAGGTATTCACTTTTGAGCTGTAATTTAAGTTGGCAAGCAGGCAGTCTGATAGTTAGAAGTTCTTACATTTCACAGCCGTGTGTCGTGAACCATGTCTTAATGGCGGAAAGTGTGTGGGACCGGATCGATGCGCCTGTGTTTACGGGTTCACTGGTCGTAGATGTGAAGCAGGTGAGCAATAATACCAATGTTTTTACTCGTGAAGTCAAATGAACCACTAATACAGAATTTTTTAGCAAAGATTCACTTTGTCATGATATTCATTCTTTTCTTTAACGTCTTCAAGAATTTATAGAATTCAACTAACATCAGAAAGCATGAGAATGAATACAGCAATGTTGTATTTTTCCAGACTACCGTACTGGACCATGCTTCACCAAAGTCCAGCATGATATGTGCCAAGGACAGCTGCCTGGAGTCGTTTGTACCAAGCAATTGTGCTGTGCCACGATAGGCAAGGCTTGGGGCCACCCTTGTGAACATTGTCCGTCTAGACTTGATTGTAATAAAGGTTTTCTGAAGAATATCCACAGCGGCGATTGTGTTGGTGAGTTGTTTTTATAACAGCGTTTGTTTGTCTACAATAAACTTTATAGGATTTTATTATATCAATCCCAGAAGATTATGGGTTAGGAGATTGAAACATTGTGGTAAATATTTGATATGTAAATACATAGATGTGTGCATATATATGGATTACCTTTTTAATTAATTTGTGATAGAAGTTGTATTGAATGTTACTTATAGTTAAACCATTCGTAAAAGAGGTACAATACATTTATCTTATAATTCCGAACTTTTTTCGCAATGAATAACAAGCGTCTTTCTCTTTTCCCTTCTTTCCTTTTTAACCCCAAAGACATCGATGAGTGTGAAGCCATTCCCGGCTTATGCGAGGGAGGTCTTTGTGTCAACAGCATAGGGTCTTTCACCTGTGAGTGCCCAGAAGGACAGGCACGGAACCCGGAGACCAATGCGTGTGAAGACAGAGACGAATGTGCTGAGGGGAACCAGTGCGAGAACGGCCGTTGTGTCAATACGGACGGGAGTTTCTATTGCAGCTGCAACACGGGATTCATTCCTAGTCAGGATCGGAAAAAATGTATTGGTAAGTTTCTTATTCATTCCCGTAAGTAAGTGGATTATTTGATGTGCTTGTAATAAGATTAATTGTAAATGTAGTGAAACAAATGAAATTAGGATTTTTTTTTTCCTGCTTTTGGTTAGTGTGATATCTTAGTAATGTTATGTTAGTAATCATTGATATTAATATTTGCAAAGGCTATTTACTACGCAAACAGTATAAGTGAGACTAGAAATTGATTTTGAAAAGGATTATCAGTAATAGATTTTATCTTATTTTCTTCATCACATACCTAGGCAAAATATGTTAAATTGGTAAATTGGTAAATCATTATTCGAACATTATTTGATATGAACTTTGTTTTCAATACAGAGAAAATGTTTGTAAAAGGGCATTTGTAGAGTATTTTTTTCCAGCATCTATTACTCAACTATAAGGAATCTGAGAAGTATTTATGAAATATAGATATCCAGCTTTATATACCAACTCGATTTTTTTTTCTTTTTTTTTTTTACTTCAACGGCAGCATCAGCAAATAACCACAAAATCCAAATATACAAATAAAACCTCCTTCTCTCCATATGCACAGATGCGCGCCAAGGATTCTGCTACACGGAAATCAACAGCAACAACCGGTGCAGAAAGCCACTAGCCATTCCCCTGACACGCCACGCTTGCTGCTGTGGCAAGAACATGGGCAAGGCTTGGGGTGAAGGACGCAACGACTGTGTGGCTTGTCCCATGCCCGGAGAAGGTACAGTGCGACTTCTTTGTAGGATGTGGGATTAGGATGGATTTAGGATGTCGCTGGTTTCGATCGTGACTGTATTTATTATTTTTTTCTTGTTATTCTGATGATGATTGTTGCTATTAATACTGTGGACTTACTGTAAAGACGAAAAGGAGTGTTAGTGTTGTTAAAGATAGCTATAGATAGTTATTTCTCTCCCTTTCCTGGCAGTGCTTGTCAGAATATAGACTTAAAAGCGAGTTATTCTAATACAATCCATAATCTAATCAAACATCATACCCACAATAATCCTCCTTTCTTGTGACTGGAATCTAGATTACATTCCTTTAAGAATTTTACCTTGAGACGTGACGCTGTAATCCCCCCCACACGTACAGAATTCTACCAGCGACTTTGCGAGCAGCCAGGGTTCCTGATGCCTGCTGTGGACGAGTGCACTCTGAACCCTGGGCAGTGCGGCGAGGGAGGTCGCTGCATCGACACAGCCGACGGCTACATCTGCCAGTGTTACGAGGGATTCAGCAACGTGCAGCCGTCAGACAGATGTGTCGGTGAGGCTTAATCCAGCTTGATTTCGGCTAAATCTAGCTTCATTTCGGCTAAATCTAGCTTCATTTCGGCTAAATCTAGCTTCATTTCGGCTAAATCTAGCTTCATTTCGGCTAAATCTAGCTTCATTTCGGCTAAATCTAGCTTCATTTCGGCTAAATCTAGCTTCATTTCGGCTAAGTCTAGCTTCATTTTGGTTAAATCTAGCTTCATTTCAGCCAAATCTAGCTTCATTTCGGCTAAATCTAGCTTTATTTCGGCTAAATCTAGCTTCATTTCAGCCAAATCTAGCTTCATTTCGGCTAAATCTAGCTTCATTTCAGCCAAATCTAGCTTTTCGGCTAAATCTAGGTTTATTTCGGCTAAATCTAGCTTCATTTCAGCCAAATCTATTTTTTCGGCTAAATCTAGGTTTATTTCGGCTAAATCTAGCTTCATTTCAGCCAAATCTAGGTTTATTTCGGCTAAATCTAGCTTCATTTCAGGCAAATCTAGTTTCATTTCGGCTAAATCTAGGTTTATTTCGGCTAAATCTAGCTTCATTTCAGCCAAATCTAGTTTCATTTCGGCTAAATCTAGGTTTATTTCGGCTAAATCTAGCTTCATTTCAGCCAAATCTAGCTTTTCGGCTAAATCTAGGTTTATTTCGGCTAAATCTAGCTTCATTTCAGCCAAATCTATCTTTTCGGCTAAATCTAGGTTTATTTCGGCTAAATCTAGCTTCATTTCAGCCAAATCTATCTTTTCGGCTAAATCTAGCTTCATTTCAGCCAAATCTAGTTTCATTTCGGCTAAATCTAGGTTTATTTCGGCTAAATCTAGCTTCATTTCAGCCAAATCTAGTTTCATTTCGGCTAAATCTAGGTTTTTTTCGGCTAAATCTAGCTTCATTTCAGCCAAATCTAGCTTTCCGGCTAAATCTAAGTTTATTTCGGCTAAATCTAGCTTCATTTCAGCCAAATCTATCTTTTCGGCTAAATCTAGGTTTATTTCGGCTAAATCTAGCTTCATTTCAGCCAAATCTAGCTTTCCGGCTAAATCTAGGTTTATTTCGGCTAAATCTAGCTTCATTTCAGCCAAATCTAGCTTTCCGGCTAAATCTAGGTTTATTTCGGCTAAATCTAGCTTCATTTCAGCCAAATCTATCTTTTCGGCTAAATCTAGGTCTATTTCGGCTAAATCTAGCTTCATTTCAGCCAAATCTAGTTTCATTTCGGCTAAATCTAGGTTTATTTCGGCTAAATCTAGCTTCATTTCAGCCAAATCTAGCTTTTCGGCTAAATCTAGGTTTATTTCGGCTAAATCTAGCTTCATTTCAGCCAAATCTAGTTTCATTTCGGCTAAATCTAGGTTTATTTCGGCTAAATCTAGCTTCATTTCAGCCAAATCTAGCTTTTCGGCTAAATCTAGGTTTATTTCGGCTAAATCTAGCTTCATTTCAGCCAAATCTAGCTTTTCGGCTAAATCTAGGTTTATTTCGGCTAAATCTAGCTTCATTTCAGCCAAATCTAGTTGGATTTTCTTTTACGGTTGTGACTGGATGTTGTTTGTGGCGATTTTTTTCCTTCCGTTATAAGGACTGCTTTTTTTGTTTTTTTTGCTTTGTTTTTGTTTTTCATTAATGGTGTTCATTAACAGATGTGGACGAGTGCCGAGAAGGGGCGTGCCGTGGGGGCCAGTGTTACAATACCATTGGCAGCTTCAGATGTCGCTGCCCCACTGGCTTCGACTTGTCATCAGATGGACGTACCTGTATTGGTATGTTGTGTTTTGGGTGTAATTAAATTCAGAAATCAGGATATATTCAGTCAGTTGATTTTTCCATGTATTACTTAAACTACAAATTTCATGCTTATATGTAGAGAAGCTGCTATCTGTATAATGTACAATCTTTAGTTTTGAAAATGTATTCTTGCATGCTCCAAATTTAATCGTAAAATCATAATTATTGAGGTTCACCCCTTTTCATCTTTTTGACAGATCACGATGAATGCAGTGAAACAGGCATGTGTGCAAATGGTGTCTGCACTAATATGGATGGATCGTTCAAATGTGTATGCAATGATGGGTACATTTTGTCCTCATCAGGCTTTGCTTGTACAGGTAAGGTTTTCGGCTTTATTTTGAGAACTGGAAGCATTAGTCATGTGAAACATTTTTCTTAGAACTATACATTTCTTTTATGTACTGTGAAGAATAGATTATCAATAATCTTATCATTTTGATGAATTCGTGAATGATTTCATTGTGACTTATACTATTCAAGAACCATGAAATACCCAAATTTCTCTTAAATAAGATGCTTAACAGTAGCCTATGCAATTTCCAGACATTGATGAATGTGAGGAGAATCCAAGAATTTGTTTATTCGGCCGCTGTGAGAACTTAGACGGTAGTTATCGCTGTGTTTGCAATGACGGTTACACACATGTCAAGGATGGCAGCTTTTGCACCGACGTCGACGAGTGCGGCGAGACAGGCATGTGTGACCATGGCTCATGCGTCAATATGGATGGTTCCTTCAAGTGTGTGTGTCATGCTGGGTACACCTTGTCTCCCAATGGGAAGACTTGTATCGGTAAGTTCCTTCGAGACATTTTGCGATTCCATGATATAGAGTTGAGTAGTTCCAAGCACTTTATCTAGAGTGAGTTACGTAGCAGCTAAAAAGATAATGCTACTCTGCTAAAGTATTTTTAACCTTTCAGACCTGGACGAGTGTGCCTCAGGGCCCTGTAAAAATGGTCAGTGTATCAATACTGAAGGGAGTTTCAGGTGTGAATGCCCACCTGGTTTCACCCTTGGTGTTAATGGTGTTACATGTCTTGGTAAGTTTCTTCAAGCACTGTTAGTTGGTTGTATATGACGCGCATAATCTTTCATGTTCTTTTACCAAATATTAATTTTCCATTAAACTGGCACTTAAATGGGTGATCTTTCATGTTCTTTTACCACATTTTAGTTTTCCATTAAACTGGGTGAAACCACAATTTACCTGATTCTATTTTTCCTACTAAGCCTTACAATCACCTCCATTCCTCTAGATACAAAACTGGACTTCTGTTACGCCATGTACCGCGACGGCCAGTGTTCCAATCCGTCCACAACGCCCACCACGAAGTCCGCCTGTTGCTGCTGTACAGTGATCTTGGGTCAGCCGATGGGTTGGGGGACACCATGCCAAGCCTGCCCACAGCCTGGTTCCCAGGAGTTCCTCGGCTTATGCCCACATGGATTTGGCATTACACACGAGGGTCATGGTATGCATGTAACTCAACTTTGATATATTTGATATTTTTTTCTCCTTTTTTTCCCTTGAACTAAAAATTGTTTTCACATTAGTGAGATATATTCAGTTTACGAATAATCTTCGCATCATGAAAGGATCATTTCTTACTCAGATATCAACGAGTGTGCTCTGAACCCCACCATTTGCCGCAATGGAGCTTGTGAGAACCTAGAGGGAGGTTATAGATGCATCTGTAACCCTGGCTACATGGTGGACGACAGCGGGCGGCAGTGTCATGACATTAATGAGTGTGCCATTGATAATCTCCTGTGTGATGGTGGTCAGGTACATGAGAGTCACATGATTTAAGAGAATTGGGATATTTTGATTGACTAGTATTGTATTGTCTACGCATAATCAGACCATATTTATAACTTATTTAGGGTAGTACTAAAACCATCATATTTTGAATATTATAGAGAAAGCATTGAATTTTGTTTTCATCTTAAAAAGATCATACTTATTTTGATATTTTTTATGTCATGACAGTACGTAACCTTTTCGCATCTTATTCACTCGTTTACATATATATAGGTAGAGTTACACCAGTGACTTTTCTGCAGTGAACTTGCAGAGATGAAAGTAAAATGATATTCCTCTGTGCATCGACAGTGTCGCAACACACCAGGAAGCTACCAGTGCATCTGTCCGTCTGGTACTCAGCTGAATCCCAACACCCATGTGTGCAGTGATGTGGACGAGTGCAATGAACTAGGCGAAGACGCCTGTGTTGGGGGCACCTGTGTTAACGTCATCGGTTCTTATAGGTGTGAATGTGATGAAGGTACTATTCTAGACTCCACTGGAAGATACTGCATTGGTAAGTGGTTGATGTTGTTCGTTTGTTTGGAAGTATATGTCCTTGATCTTTTGGTGTATTAGATTTCAGATAAACTTTTTTTCTACGGGTGCAATTGATATATATATATATATAAATATATTTATATATATATATATATATATATATTCGTTATTGTATTAATTTCTGATATTTCATGGATCTATTTAGCATTGCTATTCCTGACAGGTCATTAGATTTTCAAGTATGGAATACAGTTAATCATATTTTTGCACCATAGCGGTACCAATTGTCTACTTCCTCCAGATAATCGACGTGGGTCCTGTTGGACTAAGGTGAAAGATGGCAGATGTGAAAACAACATCCCCAAATTAACTCTCAAGTCGGAGTGCTGTTGCACCATTGGCAAAGCGTGGGGCTCACCTTGCGAAGTGTGTAACCCAGCTGATTGCGACTGTCCTATTGGTTTTGCCAAGGTACAAAGAACTCCTTTTTACCCCTGTATCTACAATGAAGATAACTGGTACAGTATGAATAGTCTGTTTCTTCATCTAATAGTATTTGCCTCTTCATTTCGCGACCTAGATGGATGGCAAGACATGCCAGGACATCGACGAGTGTCAACTGAACCCGGGAATATGCCAAGGAGGAGGTGAATGCGTCAATACAGAGGGATCCTTTACCTGCAACTGCCCTCCTGGCCTCACCCTGGACGACAGCAAGACTAAGTGTCTCGATCTCAGGGAGGAAGTCTGTTTCCTCGAGTACAGGAATGGCATTTGCACGAAGGAGCTTGAGGTATGTTGATTCCATCTGCACGTCTGCCTTAATTTGGAGGATTAGATTGCAAGGAATTTGGTTGTCGCTTGCCTGGGAACATACGATTTGTGATATTTTGGGGTATGAGGTTCCTTAGTTAATCACTGATAAAAGAGAGAGACATGCATCCCATTTTCAATTCTCTCTCTCTCTCTCTCTCTCTCTCTCTCTCTCTCTCTCTCTCTCTCTCTCTCTCTCTCTCTCTCTCTCTCTCTCTCTCTCTCTCTCTCTCTCTCTCTCTCTCTCTCTCTATTTCAATCTCTTCTGCATTCCAGGGTCTCTTCCGGAAATCAATATGTTGTTGCACTGTTGGCAAAGCTTGGGGCGAGGAATGCGAAGCCTGTCCACGCCCGGGAACTGAAGCGTTTGAAGAGCTCTGCCCGAAGAGCTACGGTTACGACGGCAGAAAAGATGTAAATGAATGCACGAAATACCCAGACATGTGTGAGAACGGCCGTTGCAGAAACTCCATTGGTTCTTTCTCTTGCCGTTGCAATCAAGGCTATGCTCTTGATGAGGATGGTGTCAAGTGTGTTGGTGAGTTAGTATTAAGAATGAAAATTATTATTGATTGATTGTAGAGTGAAACTGAAGATTCTCATGCTATGTATTCGCAGACTGTTTTTGAAATTATTTTATATTAGTTAAGTATTTTTTTTTATTCACTGCACTTTCATACACTACAACGATTCAGTGTTTTTTTAATTACATTAAGGTATTAGTAAACGTATATTTTGAAATAAGGCTTTTTATAAGAAAAAAATGAATAATAACTGTTATTTTAACAGCATATAAGAATAACAAAGCCAAACATCTCTATCAGTTTAGTGAAGTCATGAATATATCACACGCAGTATTAATGACTGACCATCAATACTCATTTAAATGATACTAATCAAATGTGCTTTTATGTTGACAGACATTGACGAGTGTGGAATAATGCGAGGAGTGTGTGGCAATGGAACTTGCCAGAACACTGCGGGTTCTTTCATCTGCGATTGTGATGAAGGCTTTGAGTCCACTATGATGATGCAAGTCTGTATGGGTGAGTTTTTTACTTCTATTGTTTTTAATTTGTTTTGATCCCTCGGAATTCTTGCAAGTTTATTGGATGACCTGATTCTGTTTGTCAATAGTATTGTGATTTTTTTTTCTTCTTTGATGTGATGATGTGGTTTGTTTGAGTATTGTTTTTGAGTTTGTTTGTTTTTTCTTTCTTTTTTTTAGTTATCTGAGTATTGTTTGAGTATTGACTTTTTTTTGTGATATGCTAATGTGCTAATATTGGTGACTTTACAGATATTGATGAATGCGAGCGAATTCCTGGTCTATGCCGTGGTGGACGTTGTATTAATACGCCAGGGAGCTTCAGGTAAGTGATTCATAAAAGCAATTCCTTTAGATTAAAGATGGTATATATATTGATAGATGTGATGTATGATGTTGATGACGATAATAGATAATGTAACTTGAAAAACTCATTAATTGATTCAGGTGAAGGTATTCACCCATAGGATATCATTAAGAAATGGGGAAACGGTAGTTGAATTGTCTTTAATGAAGGAATGACTGATATATGATACAAAAATAAGACACATTTATTAGTACTAAAGCAAGAGCCTCATAATGATCT
>NW_028234404.1:38455490-38465490 GCF_977035675.1 Penaeus japonicus | reverse complement strand
GTGAGATCATGCCAGGTTCATGTGAAGGTGGAGACTGTGTCAACACTGATGGTTCTTTCCGCTGCGAGTGTCCTATGGGCTATGTGCTAGACAGCTCTGGTCGACGATGCATAGGTCAGTAGTCATGAAAATGTAGATATGATGTTATTTCTCTTTAAAAAACAAAAAATGATAATAATCAGAATATTAGGTAGTAGTGTGAAATTATGATTTAAGATATGTTTTTTCTTTCTGAATATGTTCAGATGATAACGAATGTGCTGTGTCCAATATCTGTGGAAATGGAACATGCAGCAACGTTGAAGGTGGATTTGAATGTTCCTGCCAAGATGGGTTTGCTCCAGGACCAATGCAGGTAAATCTTGTTGTTTTAGCATACATTGCTTATAATTCAAAATATCATAGTATAAAAAGAATATGGTGTTCTGTTTTTCCTTCCTTTTTCTTTTTTACTTTGATAATTATATTCTAACCCTTCCTTTGATATTGCAGTCTTGCGAAGATGTGGATGAATGCGAAGAGCTTGGTCACCAGTGTGCCTTCCGTTGCCACAATATGGCTGGAGCCTTTAGGTGCATCTGTCCTTATGGATACACTCTTGCCCCAGACGGCAGGCATTGCCAAGATGTTGATGAGTGTTCTACTCCTGCAAACAACTGTCGGTTCATGTGCAAGAATTTGATTGGAACATTCATGTGCATCTGTCCTGAGGGATACCAACAAGTAAGTAATATTATGTAATATCTTTCTGATAATAGCTGTTTAAAAGCTACTTATGTTTTTATTTTTACATTTTATTTTCTGTTAATTTTTTAGAATCTTTAAATAATTTAACTAATGACATTAGTGAGTTAATATTAATAACAATGCTGTATGGATAATGGTCATCAAAGTCAAAAAAGGACACGAGCAATCCAAAAATTAAAGAATTGTAACCAAAATCAGTGTTGGCCTGATGCTTTTCTTTGCTGTCAAGTATGGGACCAATCCAACAATCCTTTCACAAGTTATTGTCCAGACACTTACATTTTTGTGCTAGGCTCCAGGCACTGACTGTAGTAGCAATATTGGCTAAATAGTTACTTGGTTATTTGTTGCATGTGTCAGCTGGTAAGACCTGAACATAATGAGAGATAGAATTTTATTTGATCCTCACTTCCACAGTGCATTAGATTAAGTTTCTAATATTAATTGGCACACTTTTAATGGCTTTGGACCATTAACACTTGGTGCTGGGAGTGCAGTTAGTTATATGTGCACTTTCCAATGTAGTTTTGTTTTATTAATTTTACTACACAGAAATGGTTCCACATAAGTGCTTAGTCATCATGAAGTCAATTAGTATGCCTACACAATTACAACATTTACCTTGTTTTTTACCCCCTAAATGCGACACCTGAAAAATGTGCTTTTTAAACCTGTCGGGGTCTTTTCAAGGTCACCTTAGGGGAGTAACTGGGTTAGGCTGTGTATCAAACAGCCCCAGTGTAATGATAATAATAGTAAGAGGAGCAGCAGCAATAGCAAAAATAATATAAGGATATTAAGAATGACCATTAATTACCTTTTTTCTTCCAATAGGTGGGAATGACAGATGACTGCAAAGACATTAATGAATGCGCCCTTAATCCAAATATTTGCAAGAGCGGAAGATGTACAAATACCAAGGGCTCGTACAGGTGTGAATGTTATGAGGGCTTTGAACCTAGCAGAGACGGAAAACAATGTATTGACCGTCGCGAAGGATTCTGCTTCAGACAGCTCATTGGTGGTATGTGTTCGACGACGAGTGATGACTTGAAGAAGGTAAGACACTTTGAAAGGACTTTGGATCTTGTATTGACAGCTGTCCAATTCTCATATTTGACATGAATTTGTAAAATGCTTTATCAGTATGTAACACCAGTATTGTTATATGGAGATAGTTTAAAATTTTCTTTTCTCTTTCTAAATTCTCTATTAGGTAACAAAAGCTGACTGCTGCTGTACAATGGGTCTTGCCTGGGGTCCAATGTGTGAACACTGCCCACGTAAAGGCACTCCTGAGTATAGTGCCATCTGTATGGAGGCAGGATTCTCTGTGGATGGCCTTGATATTGATGAATGTGAAATGATGCCAAATCTCTGCAGAAATGGAAAATGTATCAACACTATGGGCTCCTATCGGTGCATCTGCAACAAAGGATACAAGCCTGATCATTCTGGAACTCGCTGCATTGACATAAATGAGTGTGAAGCTACTCCTTCTCCATGCAAGTTTACATGCCAGAATACAGAAGGATCTTACAGATGTTCTTGTCCCCGTGGTTATACACTTAATCCTGATGGGATCACCTGCCGTGACCTGGATGAATGTGCCACGGGTCAGCACACCTGTCAGCATGAATGTGTCAACACTCAGGGGTCATACAAGTGTACTTGCTCTCAAGGCTATAATCAAGTTGGCGAGCAGTGTCTTGGTGAGTATATCTCTCAGAACCCAATATCTCATATGGAATCTTTTATTCATATACCTGACTTTAAAGTTTAATGGGCTTGCATAAAAATTGGTGAAAAATCAGGTAAATATTAAGTAAAAATGGATTTCCTGAAGTTTCTTTAAAATAATCATTATTTGGATTCTTCTCTTCAGATATCAATGAATGTCAAGAACAGACAGGTCTGTGTGGACCACTTGGCACTTGTATTAATACTATGGGAAGTTTCAAGTGCATGTGCCCAAGAGGTTACCATGTGGACTCAACAGGCACGATGTGCGTTGACTCTGATGAATGTACCCTTGATGGAAGCTGCGAGGCGGGTTGTGATGTAAGATTAAACTTATTTATCTATAAAAAAATGCATATTTTTAAGTGCTTCATCATCTCATTATAGCTTTTCAATCAAGAGGATGTTATTGTTAAAATAAAAATAAAAATATCTACCCATCCTTGCAGAATATTCAAGGTGGATTCCAGTGCGGTTGCCCAGATGGATACAGACGCCACTACTACTACAACCAGTGCGTGGATGACGATGAGTGTACAGCAAGTACTGTTTGCGGTTCTGCTGACTGTCAGAACACTTTAGGATCCTACAAATGTTTGTGTCCAAATGGATACTCATTCAATTTTGCTCTTCTGATATGTATTCAGGTAAGATCCAGCATATATGTAGGATCACATCATGCTAATCTATGATTTTTATTTCCTCCAATATTGCAATATCAAGAGATGCATTCTTCATCAGTAAAACTAAAACTGGCTTCAGAAAGTAGACATGAAAATTCCCCAGAAATATGTATTTTCCAAAAATTAGACTCACATGTTTTGCAAAGCTTTAAGGATAAAGAGGTTTCAGAAAACAAAGTTGAATATGTCAAACAAAGAATATGATTAGAGAAATCATCATCATTATTCACAAAAATGCCTACCTGGTCCACAGGTTGATGACAACTGCCTGACTAGTCCTTGTGCTTTTGGTTGCAATGCACTGGATGATGATTCTGTTGCATGTGGCTGCCCATCAGGCTTCTCAAGGATTGGATCTGTAAGTAGGCCTTTCGTTTAGTATGCAAGCAATAGTAATGTCATTTAGGTCATCTTATTTATGATATACTAATGAATAATAACTTGATTTGTTTCTATAATAATTTTTCAGTTATTCAAAGACAGGATCAAATTGGGTTTATTTTATGATTCAGTTAATTACTTTTGGTTTATGATAATCAATATTTGTTGGCATTCACAAGAGTCATGATTTTTTATTTTTTTTTTCAGGGACATTGTATGTCTACCCTCAATCCCCCAGTAGGTAATGGAGGAGGCATTGGGGGCATTGGAGTTAACAGGTTTGGAGGTGGTAATGGATTTGGTCCTCAGTTTGGTGGAACAGGGGTTGGATCAAGTGTCATACCAGGAGGCCAGTTTGGTGGAGGAGCTGGAGGTCAGTTTGGTGGAGGAGCTGGAGGCCAGTTTGGTGGAGGAGCTGGAGGTCAGTTTGGTGGAAGACCTGGAGGCCAGTTTGGTGGAGGACCTGGAGGCCAGTTTGGTGGAGGACCTGGAGGTCAGTTTGGTGGAGGACCTGGAGGCCAGTTTGGTGGAGGAGCTGGAGGCCAGTTTGGTGGAGGAGCTGGAGGTCAGTTTGGTGGAAGACCTGGAGGCCAGTTTGGTGGAGGACCTGGAGGTCAGTTTGGTGGAGGAGCTGGAGGCCAGTTTGGTGGAGGATACAGCCAGACCTACAGTTATGGTACTAATCAGTTCGACCTTGGTGGTGTACCAACGTTCCCCATCGGACAACAAGACCCACATGGTGATAATGAGAACATCATATCCACAGAAGGGTGCTTCACATGTAAGGTTAGTCTAAATTTTTAATTTGTTCAAGTGTTTGCCCTGATCAAGAAATGTTAACCATGTACCATGTCATAATGAAGAAATAATTTAAAGATAGATTATTAAAAACAATGTGCAAGGCTTGGACTGAACAAAACTGAGCTGGGAACTTTTGTTCTATAACATTTTTTTTTTTTTTTTTTTTCACAGAATGGATTAACAGGACGTCGTCGTCGGTCTGTACATCTGCCATCAGTGATAAACCAGCAGTTATTTGTCCCAGCCCCACTTAACTACACAGATGATCAGGTTGTGTTGGTCCACGCCAACAACAACACACACAGGGTTAGTTGTGAAGAGTACTGTCAAAAGATTAACCCACTGCAGACTCATTAACCCATTCCCGACGGGGGAATTCTAGCCTTGAATGTCCAAATGCCGGGGCGTTCGAATTATTAGGCCTAAATCAATTGAATGGCCGGCACAATACTGTGCCGCCCGGCAACTGGGCTTTTGAATGCGCGGTACACATGCTGTACCACCCGTCCTGTGTGGGTTAACACAATGCGTGAGTTTTTGACCTGACGGCGGGCATCGTGACGTAAATAAGGATAGTTGTCACAGCATATTTGACTTTGGGGAGAGTGGATCACTGTGTTTCTTTATTGTACTGTGAGTAATAACTCCATTTAGTGACTGATGATGACTCTTGCAATTATACTGCAATTGTTGGAATATTAAACAAAATAGGTTTAGTTTAAAATCCCAAACATAGAAGCCACCACTCTCTCCTAGCACCAGCAACAAAGAAAGCCTAGAATGACACCTATTTATGGTCTCTAGCAAGGACTATCTTCAGAGAATGATGAAACTGTGGCACTTGCAATCATATGCACAGGTTTCTTTCCTGTTTCTCATCTCTTCATGTAATTTTGATCGCAGATTATTTCTTTCATATTTGTCTACGAAAGTATCCAAATACAAAAAAGGTGTTTTTTGTCCTCTCACAAAACTGTCCTCTCATACTGTGTATAAAGAACACAATGAGCTGACATGGATACTATACTGCAATTTTAGTCTACTGTAACATTGATAAAGCTTTTTATATGGCACACATAAGTCTGACAATAGAGTAAGACACAAAAAAAATACGAGCACAAACATGGCTTTAGTACAGGTGGTACGAGTACTTTCCCTGGGGACTGGGCAAGCAAATCTATCCCCTTCTGCAATGGGTTGACATACATATCTATGATTAGTTATACATTTATTTGTTAATTTGGCAGGATTAATAATGTTTGGCAATTTCATATAAAAATACATAATAACTAAGGATGGCATTATCTTAACAGATAGTGAGACGTAGTCTGGAAGATGAATTCAGAAGACAAGACAGCATAGCGCACAGGGCAGCCAAAAATCCAATTGTTCTGAAGGTCTCCTTGAAGCAAACCAAGCACAGGATGCAGCTTATAAAATTGAAACCAGCTTTAACATATCTTCAGGTAATTAGTATGCCAATGATCCATTTTTTATTGTATTTCATGTTGAATTCTCATCTTTGCAACAAAAGGGTATTGAAAAACAGCTATTATAAAATTGTGAGTCATCTATAGAATGTACTTATATTTTTACACATGGGATGCATAATGCTTGCAGTTCAGAATACATGCATGTGTACATAATTGAATATAAATGGAAATGTGTTTTGAATTGAGGCATTGATATATTTTGTTCAGTATTATTATAATTGATATATTTTGTTCTATTTCATTATCAATGATAATTCTTATTTGATTCAGTTGTTCTTGATAATTACTTACTATTACCATTCTTAATGTCATTCCTCAAATTTAAAATCAAAGTATTTTACTTCAGTATTTGCCTTTAACAATCCACCTATTTTCAGAACAATGTTAAATATGAAATAATCAGAGGAAATGAAAACAAAGTATTTGATATGAAGTCTCGCCACGGGACAACATCTCTACACTTCCGCCGTCGTCTGCACCGACCAGAGACCTTTGACCTGGAGATCAGTGGGCATCCACTGGATTATAATAATCTTGAGGAAGCACGCAGTGATCTTGATGTAAACATTAGGATCATTGTTACACACTAAGACAGAACTAAATATAGGTACATGTATAGAGTTGTAATGCAAATTTTTATTCCATTTTTTAAGATTTATAGATGAAGAATGGTTTTATCATAATATTTTATAAGTTATATTTGAAAAGAAGCTCAAAGATATATTATGGTACCGTATACTGCATACAGCAGTGAAGTTTTAATTCACAAATTTTCAAGGTAAACTTGTTGATGAAAAATTTGTGGAGAATTGAAGATAATCAAAATACCTGCTTATTTTATACAATAGAATAGTTCAAGCATAAATTAGTTGAATAATACATTATAAATTGATTCAGGGTGGAAAAAAAAATAAAAAACTTTGCAAATAGTTCTTTTATGATAAAGCGTAAAACATCTGACAAAATTTGCATATCACGTAAGATGATGTGCATTTATTTTTTATTTTTCCTGTTTATTTTTTATGTACATTGAAGTTTAGTGTACTTAGTAGTCATTAGTGCTTTCTTTCCTATTAGATAGTAACATTAGTCATCTGAAAAGCAGAATGAGTTGTAGTACTAGAATGAATTAATATTATAACGGTGATATTTTTGAAGGTGCTAATATATGTTTGGCTTAGCTTACTTTCTCATGTAGAGCTAAACCAGGGACCAGTTTTTATAACATTATCTGGAGCAGTTGTGTCATTTTACTGACGGTATCACTGTTGACTTTTGTCATTTTTTTCTGTTTTCACTTTGAATGTTACGTATGTCATTGTTTTATGACAAATTCTACTAACAGTAAATATGCACACAGCTGGTTACACGGGGTCTTGCAGATATAGCCCACCTGGTTGATACTTAATAAAAATTAACAGTCATGAACTACTAATGCATTATAACTTAGAACAATAACAACTGAAACATTTTGTCGAAGTACATTAATCGTATTTAAAACAGTTCGTCTTTTTCATGAAGTAACAATAAATAAGTTCTCTGGGTGAGCTATGATGTATGATTTCACACGTTGTGTGGTGTCCAACTTTTGAGCAATCGTAATGTCTAGTCCTGGGACAAGGTATCTCCATCGTGCTGCAGCCTTGTAGCCATAGCAAAATATTATTTATGACTTTGGGGTCTTATTGTTTATTGCACATACTCTGCAATTCAGGTTTCATTATATTAATGGCCTACATCATTTGTTATTTGTATTATATTAATTAAATATTTTGTTTATGCATGTGCACAAATATGCATCTACATATGCAAGTGCATACACCATACAAACGCATGAATCAAGTTTACACCCACATACCCGCACATGCACATGCACACACGTACACATACACATAAACACACACGCACATGCACACGCACACGCACACGCACACGCACACGCACACACACACACACACACATCCAAATCCACACACTTATATATATATGTAAGTAAATCAGGGTATTAGATTTACCACTCGTGACATCAAAGTTTACACTTATGGAGATGCAGTGTCCAGTTCGGCCACAGTATTGTTCCCCCTCACTGCCAAAGGACATCACCGTTGTCATATTAAAAACTCACCATAACTGTAAGTGATATCTGCTCATCTTCTCAGTTTTCTGTCGAAGGAGTTATTGCACACATCATTTCTTTTAGGGTATTATAAGATTCTGTCAATCTATAAATGGTTATTCTTTAACTAACAAGTGCAATTCTCCTTTAACAGTGACACCCATTCTCATTGCCTATTTTTACCAAGTTGTTAGAAATAATAAGATATGACTATTGAATCAATCATGAGTAAGTCATTATTGTCACAGTATATTTTATGGTTGGTCAAATTTTTGTACGTAATCCTAATGTGTGTATATAAAAATGAAGAATTATTATTAAGTATCGCTGCACAAGTCTACTACTTTTCCCCATAATTGTACTATGATATTGTCTTACTATGTGAAAAAATAAGATTGCTTTATAGTACTAAATCATTTGATCGGAAGATTTCTGAAAAAAAATTCACATCCAAATTGCAACAGTGTTACTTAAACACTTCTAACACTTAGGTCTGCTGCTTCACCATCAGTCACACTCCCTGGGTAACATAATATATGTGAGCTTGAGGACCTTTGATGTTCATCTCAGTCTCGCTGATCTCGTAACATCTGTGCCGTTACATTGATAATCATAGTCTCCTGCATAACTCTGACTGCTTATAAAGACTTGTTTCATAATAAATATCACCAAAGCCTTAAAGGTCTTTCATTTTCTCTCAATCAGATCACAGATCCAAAACCTGTGTCAGTACAGAGTTGGAGTCTTTAACAAAAACATTATTTTTTCCAATACCTTCTCTTTATATTTTCTGTATTGGAGGCATATAAAGGAAGGTATAACAGCTCCAAGGTTCTTTGTCTGCATAAGATACTAGCAATAACTTTTAAGTAGCATTAGTCTTTTCAGAACTTCAGTTATGGTTCAGGTTCCTCTTTCACATCAGTCCACCTATGTAGTAACTATGAAAAATAAGATATATGGCATACACGAGTACATGTGAGTTTTGGTTGGTGACCGGATAGCGTCTGTGTCTGCAAGGACAGTTTCTTAACGTTGCTGTCACCGGTACATTTCTTGAGTTTGTACCCTTCCATTACATCATCCTTGTGGGGCTTATTTATTATGTAGATATTGAATAGTTAACCCAAATGCTCCGGGACGTTGATAACTGGCGCGCTACGCATTTCCGGGAGGCTACCACATAGGCCTAAACTCATTCCGGGGTCTTATCTTATCTTATGACACCCGGCATCAAGGTGCCATCACCTTACATGATGACCGGAGTTGGGCCAAGAAGGTGACGCCATCACTGCATGCCATCCGGAGGATTTGGGTTAACACCTCTGCAGTTGTCCCCTTTCTATGTTCCCTAAAGACTAGGCCAAAATACTCCCTCAATATGCTATGCTTGGTACCTTGGTATTTTCATTCCCGTCCCTTATTTTACATTAGTTGCATCACGCATTCATGTCAAACTGAAGGACAGGCATCATCCTCCCATCACATAACACTGCTGTTCTTGTTCTAAATTATTGCTCCAAGTTAGCACAGGTGTGGAGAGGGGAGGGTTGGGGTTGACTAATAATATTTGACGGTTGGATTGATTAGCTTTCTGTTGTCTGGGTAAGGTGCACTATGCAGCTTTACTTGAACAATGTTTCCCTCAAGTGAATTCCGGTCTGGTCAAGCCCATTCCTTGAACGAGCTAGGCTTTTGTGTCAGACCTCGAGGCTAGAAAAACAAAAATTTCCATCCGGCAAACTTCATTCGCATAATCAAATGTCAAGTTGCGTGTGAAAGTCAGTATTGTGAAGTGACATCTCCAAATATATGCTTAGCAAGTCTCTCAAATGCAGTAATGTACAATATCAAAAAAATAAAATAAAATAAACAAATATCAATCATTATCTTGAAGAAAGAAAGAACTTCCAATCCATATGTCCATTAATATTATGTACTTTCTCTTTATGTTCTATAAAAGGTAAGGGAAAGAGAAGTAAAAGTTGAACTGAAAGAAAATACTATATTTTCTGGATTTCTCCAATTCTACTATATAT
>NW_028234404.1:38425490-38437990 GCF_977035675.1 Penaeus japonicus | reverse complement strand
ATTCCGGCTTTGAACGGTCTCAATACCAGGGTTCTCGAACGCATAAGCCTAACACCTCGAGATTCTCGGATGCACAAGCCGAGAGCCTGGGCTGCCCGCTCGCTCAACCCAAGCGCCAGGCTTGCCTTCGTATTTCGTCCCGGGCGTCTGACGCAAAAACCACAAAACGTGTCATCACGTCAACCGGCTCCAATGGGTTAAGAACTGTTTTAAGGTGTACATTGTTCATATCTCTTCCCTCAATTGACATACGAAATAAAGGATAAGATCCCTAAAACTCATAGAACAAGAGACATATTTACTTACACATTCCACATCCTCCGGAAAAATCTTGATCCTCCCTGAACATACAGTTTCAGAACAATCTCTAGAACAAAGAAGCCAAGAAAGATCCACTCCGTCATTTCGTCCCAGTCTGACGTGGGCGTTGCAATAGCAATCACTATTGCATTGATCAGTGTCAAGATGTCAAAGAAGATTTGGAAAGCTCTGTGAAAAGTTTTAAAAAATAACAATAATGGCAATATCAATGATTAATCCTTCAGCTACTGGGACTTTTTCACAGGGTTAGATCACCTTTATACAATATTTTCCCTTTCATTGAATTTAAGCTTGTTATTCCTGTAATTGTGTAACTAGGGCAAAAATTTCTCCATATAAATACTGTAAGAGAACAATACAGGGAACAATACAGATGCATCACCTTATCCTACACTGTTTGACATGAGCTGCATGTCCTTATACAAAATGATACCTATATAATAAACAACATTTTTGCAAAATCCTTTCCTTATCAAAATGAACCAATCCCCACTCAAGAGATAAACTAAGAAAAGAGACCTACATCCCACACTGTGAATCCCGGCCAAAACCTCCCGTTGATAAGTGAGCTACTTACTTGTGCTTTACCACACGACATACAAATCTAGAGGGTTTAGAGTGGTATAGTTTAGGGAGAAGATGACCAATCAAGGGAACACGGTCCACTACTTCAGACACTTCTACGTTCAACAGATCAGCCAGCTTGAGGAATTCTACCCTATCTGAAATTCAATGGATCAATTAGCATAATTCTGATATGGTGTATATATGCTCTTCTAGATTTCAATAACAGGACCCAAGATCAAGGTTCTGATTTGTGTTTTCATATTCAGGTATAAATATATATGTATAAATAAATCACAATATTGTGATAATATACAACACAAGAGAAACTCAAAACAGATTGTAGATGTAGGTACTGGTTGCTTATATGACATCTTTAATTGCTAAAAATATATGTATACATCCTTATATTGCAAAATTTAGGTTCTAAAAATACCATAACTCATCCATACACTGGCGCATTGAAACCAAAATCAAATTCAATCTGAAAATGAATCATCAATGCACAAATAAATCCAATCAAACAATTTTTTTAAGAGTTATCATCCTAAAATCAATATTTCTTTTATGACAGTCAGTGGAACAGACCTTACAAAAACATGTAAATAATACATATATAATACTACAACTAATTTTGCAATTAGTTCAGCCTCAAAAGATGGCAACTGTATGATGGAAGAGGAGATGTTTCTTAGGAAGGGGTTAGGGGATGCGATGGTGGGTGTAGAAGTGAAGCCTCAGAAAGGCAGGAGGTATAGGAATAACAGAGGGAATAACTCTCTCTGGCCTAGAGGTTGGAAGAAAGAAACCACATAGTACTCAATATACAAGTTTACACGCACCAAGTCCCATCACAGTGAAATAAAAGCAGGAAACCAGCCCATCAGCTTTTAACCCTTTTCCGACGGGGCACAGCGATAAGTGAAAACCCCTACGCCGGGCCATTGCAATATTGCATTGGAAACGTCACACTGGCATGACGCCCCGGCATCGGGAATTTAGCTGTGTCACACGGATGTGACGCACCGTCGTCATAGGCTTAAAAGCCAATTGCTCAATCTGGGAAATTTGGCTGATGGTTCACTTTGCCAATATCCTCAATCACAGTAACTCAGACTTCACCAATTCATAGAGTAACAAGAAGCAGAGAGGAGAATCTTGGTATCATTTCTTATCAGCATCAAACCAACACTAAGAAGAGACATACCCAGTGCATCCGAACGGTCACCATCCAGAACAATCCACAGGACATTCAAGAGGGCCGGATTTTTCTTTTTGTCCAAAGTTTTCATGAGCTGCATGAAGCGATTCCTTGTGACTAATCTCCTGATTGGAAAAATAATGCAGATGAAAATGCCAACCTCCATTCCATTCAATCTCTTATATATATATTCATCTATTGCAAGTAAAGTTCAAAACTGTAGTTGGTTTTATTTCTCAAATGTGGAGAAATCCTACGACCATTAAACATTTTCAGGATTAGTGCACATCATTGGAACTTGTGAGAAATTCATCAGAAAAATATATCTACATAATATTTAGATCTTCTTATAGCTTAATCTTACATTCCTTTTTGGATTAGCAGTGTCATATACTTTTGAGATTCAAATTTTTCCTTGCCTTGTAGTATTCTAATCCCGCAGCATAAAACAAGAGTATATTACATTTACAACAATCATACCTTGATAAAACTTTTACTGAGAGGATGTCGTATGCCTTTTGTAGTTGCTGTCTCTTGCTGAACACTGACTTTTTAACCTCATTCTGGTAAAGAAAAAAAAATTGAGTGAAATGTTTGGTTAACTAGGAAGTCACAAAACCTAAAACATAAACACTGACATGAAAAAAACAAGTAATTATCATGCATATCTTCAGTGCAGAGATTCTATCCCTAGTTAGCAATAGCTAGAAAAAAAAAATAAAAAATCAAATATCCTTTAAACAAGTCCATTCAATATTTTAGTCAACCATTTATATCATTCCAAGTCTTATGTAATTTGCCATAAACATCAACTTCCACTCGATACCTTATCATTTAAAAACAACCTCCATTTAGTACAACATCCATTCACAACAACAGCTGATCATACCTTAAGGTGTTTCCTGTAGTTATTGTAGATAACAGCAAGAATGATGTTCATGTACACGAAAAAGCAGATTATCAAAAATGCAACAAAGAAAATGACATAGTATGGAGAAGCATCAAAGGCTGGCATCCTGGAAAAAAAACAGAAAGAAAAACAAAATGTAAATTGAATGAAGCTACTTACATCTTGAGATTTATGGGAATATCTATAATGCATTTTTGAAAAAAAAAATCTAAATATACAAATTCCTTAAATTGTATTTAGAGATTTATATATCTATATACATTTCCATACATTTACATATACTTGATGTTTACATTTAACATATGTTAACAAACATGAAAAGAAGGATCCACTAAAAGTTGTTATCTCTCACACACACACTCACTAACTCACTAAATCACTCACTCACTCACTCACTCACTCACTCACTCACTCACTCACTCACTCACTCACTCACTCACTCACTCACTCACTCACTCACTCACTCACTCACTCACTCACAAACACACAAACACACAAACACACATACATACATACATACATACATACATACATACATACATACATACACATACACATACACATACACATATACATACACACACACATATTCATACATACATACATCACTACATACTCACATACATACATACATACATACACTCATACTACACACTCATACATACAACATCATACATACATACATACATACATACATGCATTCATGCATACATACATAACATACATACATACATACATCATACATACATACTCACACTCACTCCTTAACATTCACATACACTACACACATACTCAACACACATACACACACACATATTCATACTCATCACAAACACTCACACACTCATCACACACTATACCTACTTCACTGATCTTAACCCACACTCTCATTCTCACACTCTCACACTCACTCACTTAATTTCTTACTCACTATATCACTCACTCATTCTCTGACTGACTCTGATCCTGATCCTGATCCTGATCCTGATCCTGATCCTGATCCTGACCCTGACCCTCACCCTCACCCTCACCCTCACCCTCCTCACCCTCACCCTCACCCTCACTTTCACCCTCACCCTCACCCTCACCCTCACCCTCACCCTCACCCTCACCCTCACCCTCACCCCCCCCCTCACCCCCACCCCCACCCCCACCCTCCCCCTCACCCTCACCCTCCCCCACCCTCACCCACACCCTCACCCTCTCCATCACCCACCCCTTGCCCTTGCCCTCGCCCTCGCCCTCGCCCTCGCCCTTGCCCTCGCCCTCGCCCTCACCCCCACCCCTCGCCCTCGCCCTCGCCCTCGCCCTCACCCCCCCACCTCCACCCTCACAGACAAAAAATAAACTCTTCAAAACAGACAAAACAAGTAGCAGTCAGTCCAAAACCAGAGACCCGTAAACCACTTACATGACATCTGGATTGTTGGCAGTGGTGACTAACACATACAGGTCGAAAATGCTGTCCCAATATGTGGCAAAGTAAGGTCTACCATCCACCCAGGTAAGGCCTCTGAGAAAGGTTGCACAACATAAATAACTTGGATTAATAGCGTATTTACAGGTATTAAGCCTTAACAAGAAAAAAAAAATCTATAGGAAAATTGTACTCAACTACTTATTATTCTGATTTCAAACAAGTGAAAAGTGAAAGGACTGTTCATGAACACATGTGTGTGTGTGTGTGTGTGTGTGTGTGTGTGTGTGTGTGTGTGTGTGTGTGTGTGTGTGTGTGTGTGTGTGTGTGTGTGTGTGTGTGTGTGTGTGTGTGTGTGTGTGTGTGTGTGGTGTGTGGTGTGTGGTGTGTGGTGTGTGGTGTGTGGTGTGTGGTGTGTGGTGCGTGTGGTGCGTGTGGTGCGTGTGGTGCGTGTGGTGCGTGTGGTGCGTGTGGTGCGTGTGGTGCGTGTGGTGCGTGTGCGTGTGCGTGTGCGTGTGCGTGTGCGTGTGCGTGTGCGTAAATCTAAAAGACATTGTTAAGCTGACCTGTCACCAAACAGCTTGTAGGCCATTAGAGCAAATATGGCTAAACTGAAGAAGAAGAGAACAAGAACATTGAATACATCCGGCATAGTTCTCCGCATATTCCGGAACGAACGCCTGATCTGTTTCATCTCAGGGAAGTTCACAGCGAACAAAGGCCGTAGGGGTCTCGACCACCTGGCAATCCGGCGACAAAACATTCTAAGTACGAGCAACTTGGCACAAAATCACCATATTCAAAATGTTTCAAGATATTCAAATTCAATTCCAAAAATAAAAATGATAGTTGAAGAAGAGAAAACGTGTCACAGCCATGCAGTAGGAAGACATTATTTCCCATCAAAAATGTTATGCTTCTGATGAAAATTAATTAAATATGTCAGTTACACATGCAAATACAATCAGACTGTGCTCACTTACCGCACTCCATAGATGTCATTTTCTACAAGTCCAATATATATTACCATGTCTAAGAAAGTAAGCTGAAAAAAGCGATTTATACTTTATTAAACAACAGCAAGATATCGCACCCTACACACACAAAGAATCTGGTTAATTCCAAGAGACATGATCTTTGTGCTTGTCTTTGTTAAAATCAAACCATCAAGCAGAAAGCACGTTAATCGTTCCTTTGTAATATGCAATTTCTGCTAAAAAATTGAATTTTGAAAGCAAATGAAGCACAGCGAACAAAATCTAACTAATGAGACTTGTTAGTTTACTAGTGCCATAAACCAATAACCAAACACCATTATATCATTAGTATACCAAGTTTACTTGCATAGAACAAAAGTGCATGCCACGTTCATGTGTGAGGAATCTTTATTGTTTCTCCTCATTATATCTTCCATAAATATTCAAGCATAAACAAAAATACAAAAAATAACCAGTGTAAACATATAAAATTAAACACAGCCACAAGAACAGCAGAAAAACATATCATAACACTTGAAATCCACCAGGGATTACTCCACAGATAAAGAAAAAAAAATGAGTTCTGTATTTTGCTTTGTCCGAGAAGGAATCCTTGGTGAATTCAAAACATCACAATTCATTATTTTGTTCTTATTGTGGCTGTGCTTTATTTTATATTCAAGCATATTTGTCTTACACCTTCATGAATGACCCCTTTCTTTTAATCACTTATCACAAGTCATAAATGTCATCAACAAAATTTCTTCAATTCTGGACACTAATGACTGACGTATTTCTTGTTTATACTGAATTCTTTGACTATGAGACTATTCAGTAAACTAACCAGATTCTTTTGAACAACGGTGAAAATATTCATACCCATAAAGGTTTAAAGCAAAGCATTTAAAAATACATATTTTTAGGAAACTAAAAATAGCAAAAATATAACTGAATTTGCAGATGAAGACATAAATGACATTGAATACTTTCACAATGCAAGAGATGTAATTTACGCATTTCAATTAACACATCATCAGACTTACATACTTCTTTAATCTTAACCCATTGGAGCCGGTTGACGTGATAGCACGTATTGTGGTTTTCGCGTCAGACGCCCTGGACGAGCTATGAGGGGAAGCCGCGCGCTCAAGTAGAGCGAGCGGGCAACCCAGGCTCGCGGCTTGTGCGCCCGAGAATCTCGAGGCGTTAGGCTTATGCGTTCAAGAACCCCGGTATTGCGACCGCACAAAGCCGGAACGGCCCCAGCGTGAATGGGTTAAAAGAATATAAATATATTCTTGTCAGCTCGATAAAGTATGTAATTCTGATAACAAAATAATCTAAACGTATCACTTATTTCTTGCATTTTCTAAATCATTCAGTCTCATTTATCTTTGTCCACATTTGCCATAATGAACACTGTTCACAGTTGAATTCATGGCACTTTCTCCAACACAATCCCATTGCTGACACACCTTCAAGTATATGTGTAATGAAGGAAAGGCAATCAGATTATCAAAACAAAATAATAAAGTACAATACAAGGAATCTCTCTCAAAAAAGAGCTCTTCCCAATGCCCATTTCTCCTTATCACAGCTTAAGGAAACCTCCCATATTAACATGAATGTGAAAAGGAAGATGCAGTACACTATATGCTATCAAAATCTTTTTCTTGTGATTTCTTTCAATCTGGTATGGCAAATGAAAATATTAGTCATCTGATCTCCAACTGCATTATCGGTTTATGTTGAGATTATCCCCACATGAAGAAAAAAAAAAAAAAACACACACCCAGTGTGTCAAATCAGTAATCAGATAATCCCTTGGGCATTCATGGGGCTAGTTGCCTCCTCTAATCCAAAAGCTTCCAAGAGTTGTATATCTTTAAAATTCCCTAGAACATGATCTACCTCTCCTAGACAACTGTATAGGCAATGCAAATTCTTCATATAATAGCAAAGACTTAATGCTCCCATTGTATTGGGTAAGAGGAAAAGTAACTGTGCTGCACAAATCAATCTTATGTCTTGACTGGCACTATGTCAACCATAAAATTTAAAGAATCAATTAGGATCTAATGACAGATTACTTATCAAGCTAAGAGGACAACTCAATCATAATTACTGGTGGGCTTGTGACTGTAGTTTACTGAAATGCCAACCAGTCATATTAGACCCTGACTCCACAAATGTCTGCTCATCAGTGAATCTGAGTCATCCAATCTACATCTATGGCTCTATAAATGCCAGGAAATTAGTAATTTAAAACTCCCTATTGACATTTTGTTAGTGGTTATTGACTAAATTTTAAAATCCTTGAAGAAATTTCCATCCTGCTCTAAATGAAATGAGAATAAAAGACCTTCCTTGCTCATAAAGTGATAAGCATAAAGTGACATCATGTACATCATACAACCAACTCCCTATTGTACAACTTATATCTGGAAAGTGGCATATGAGAGAGTAACTAAGCTGAGAATTGTAAAAATCTTTTGTACAATTAATTCTCGATAGATATTTGTCTTCACTTCATCACAAATCTATCTGAAGGTGTTTAAGAATAGCCACAAATGATGCAATAGAAAAAAATCTACATAGAGCATACATCAACCTGAAAATGTAACACACCTGAAACATTTTTTCACCTTTTACATGTCCAATTTTGAAAAGTAAGCATTAAAGTTATGATGCACGTCATCTTACATGCGCAAGAAAAATAAACTGATCTTAATCACACATGCGGTACTACAGCTCAATAAAGCATACTATACATTCAAACAGCTAAAATCAAAGTAACTTTCGTAATTCCTTTACAGCGTACCATAGCTAATGCACCAAAATTCTATTGTGTTAAAACCAAACTTACTGCAAAAATACTTATAACAATCATAAACAAGTCTGTGCACTTACCCCACTGAGTACCAAGATAAGTATATTCTTAGTGTCAGACCAGAATCTGACAACTGGGGTGAAAAGATTTATATGTGCAAGTCGAAATAGGTAGCAGCAGATGATACCTAATTCTATGGTCATGGAGGCCTGTTGAGGGGAAATGGCAATTACTAACATAACTATGAAGAACAGTGATCTTCCCCAATCCCAAACATGAAAGACTTCATTATCCAAATCTATGCAATTCTGACTGAATCAAATTCTGCTTAACAGATCTTCATGTAATACTCATCACTACTCATCACCACTAAAAAATCTAAAGATAGATTAGTTCTGCCTCTACTCCTCCACCTCTTTATGTGTGTAAGGAAAAGGCTACCAGAGAATTACATTATTCTATAATTTTCATTACAAGCAATAACAGCCATATTAACCCATTCCCGACGGGGGAATTCTAGCCTTGAATGTCCAAATGCCGGGGCGTTCGAATTATTAGGCCTAAATCAATTGAATGGCCGGCACAATACTGTGCCGCCCGGCAACTGGGCTTTTGAATGATGATACAATCATACCACCCGTCATATGGGTTAATGATGTGTTTTGTATCAATGATGATGATTTTAATCATATTAATGATGATGATTTTAATCATATTAATGATGATGATTTTAATCATAACCGCATATGTGTTTATGCCTGTGTTTGTGTTTATATTTGTTTGCGTTTGCGTTTGTGTTTGCGTTTGCATTTGCGTTTGCATTTGCGTTTGTGTTTGCGTTTGTATGTTTATGTTTATGTTTATGTTTATGTTTATATTTGTATTTGTATTTGTATTTGTATTTGTATTTGTATTTGTATTTGTATTTGTATTTGTATTTGTATTTGTATTTGTATTTGTGTTTGTGTTTGTGTTTGTGTTTGTGTTTGTATTTGTATTTGTATTTGTATTTGTATTTGTATTTGTATTTGTGTTTGTGTTTGTGTTTGTGTTTGTGTTTGTGTTTGTGTTTGTGTTTGTGTTTGTGTTAGTATTAGTATTTGTTTGTATTTGTATTTGTGTATTGTATGTGTATGTGGAATTGTGTAAGTTATGGACAATATGTTCCAGGTGAAATCATTTTGTTTTGTGTTGGTGTTATGGTTATAAACAATTAGTTATTTTTTTGAGAATTGTGAATTTGTGGACACATGTTTCCAAGGATGAAATCATCTTGTTTTTTGAGAATCTGGTGAAAGTTATGGACACATATAAACACAACATTCCAAGGATGAAATCATCTTTATCATAGTGGAATTGATTTCCTAATATAGCTTATGCTATAAACAAAGCCTAACAAAGTAAAACTAATAATAATACAGAAATATAGTGAATATCAATGCTCATTTTTATCTGACCAGCATAGACCCCCTAAGGCCTATTTACAGACCCCATGGAGCCCAGGTTTAGAACCCCTGCCCAAATCACCATCTTCTTAATCATTAGAACCCCTGCCCAAATCACCACCATCTTAATTATTAGAACCCCTGCCCAAATCACCATCTTCTTAATTATTAGTCACCATAAACCCTGTGCTACTAGCAATTCCCAAAATGGCAAAGATTAATATCTTTACAAAAACAACAAATAATCTGTAATTAGTGTACTTATTTTTATTAACAACAACCCTGAACAATTCCATCATCATCATAGTTCTTTAATTACTACGGTCCTATTAAGATCATCAATACAGTCCAACCAATATCTTTAACCATTAATAAAAAAAAAACAGTTTACAGGAAAAATAACATAGCATCATTTTATACACAAACTCGAGATTTCTCAACAGACTTTGACTTCAGTTTTAAAAAGGTCTAAATACTGTTGCAGGAGATCAACTACAAAACACCTAAGGAACATATCATAACTAGTTCCCCTGGCAAAATGCTGTATTTATTTACAAAAAAATTGGACTTTAATAAAAAGCAATATCAACCTATAGCTGCACATGCAATAATGAATTGTAAGTAACAGACACACATTTTGTTTAAAATTCATTGCTTTCATTATATAAACCTCCTTGAGCTTTGATAGTAGTGGTTACCTCCAGAAGCACAAATAAAACATATAGAGTACACCAAAATAAATATATCAAACAAAAAGAAAAAAAGTAGCCACTCAAAGTCTCGTAACGCAAAAAAAAATTAAATTGGACACTTACCCAATATGACATTTCTAGGCCATATACCGCTGGCTTCTCAAAGAGAGCTAAGGAGAGGTGAAGAATAATTATGACGTACAATGCAGCTTGGCCCCATCTACTTTGGTACATGTGGTACAATCTGAAATATTTTATCATTCTTTCAAACTGTTTAAAAGTTAAATACTAGCATTTTGATTCACATATGCAAACATGATATTCAAAAACTAATATATCCAAGTAAATTGAAGGCACACATAGAAGAAAAAGGAAAATGACAAATGTGCTTACCAGTACCTTGTGAAAAGCATAGTAAATATCTTATGCACATCTATTCAAAACATAACCTAACTGAACAAAAATGAGCAGGCAAAAAGAAGCTAAAGGATGCAATGCGTTTTCAATGACTGTTTGTACAATAGCTTACAATAAAATGAAGATCTATTGATAAAAAAAATAACTTTACTTTTGCATTGCTATACTATCTATCTATCTGTTGTACCTACTAAGCTAACAAGTTTCTAGTTGTGATATCATCAGCTTTAAATCTTTAAAAAAATCTTACTTTAAATGTTTCTCTGATACTCTAAAATCAGAATGTCTTCCATCTCTCGCGTCTTCCACATATGTTGCTGCCAGAAGAAGATTCTGTCGAAGCATTAACTTATGTATTTCAAATAGAGAGAGAGCAACATGCTTTTGCACTAATCAACAAAACCACATTTTGAGAAAATCTAGCTTCATCTTTGGCCTAAACTATGTGTTACAATATGTAAACACTCCAAGATGCTTAAAATTATATCTAGTTCTAAAATATGGTCAATCACTTGATTTTATTACTAACAATAATATCAAAATATACAAACCTTTGAAATTCCCCTTTGACAGCAAAGGCAAGTACACCACAATTGTTCAATATAAATAAGAGCAATGTATATACAAAGTCAATATATATAATTAACCCATCTTAATCTTAAGACTATCAATTAATCACAAATATCATGAAAGAGTTATTTCAAACATGTTTACTACCGCAACACCTTATTTGCATGTCCTTACCAAATCCGATATTGGTGGCTCATCTGTCGAGTCAATAGCGCAACTTCCATCACTTAAATTTGAAACTTCAACCGTATCATCTCCAGCCTTGTATGATATGCTCACTGGCAAGCCTGGATCATCCTCGGATGTGCTTCTCCGTAATTGTAAGGACGATTTTCTTCTGTGGTATGCTAAACGTCAAATAAAAACACCACTCAATTAACAAAAGTACATAATAGTATTTGGCAAATCTTGAACAATTTCCTCCTGGTAAATACTGTCTAAACGAGTGAATAATTCGACATCATCAATCACCTTGTCGGTGTCTCATATTACCTCTTGGTGTTTTAGGTCCTTCCTCCTCCACCCTACTTGGTTCGGTAGCATCATTGGTCTCTTCAATGACGACTTTTAGAGATTCCTTATTTCTTTGTAAAGCATCCATTTTTATCTTATATCTTTTTTAAGGTTATAAGAAGAGTAGAAGAAACATTGCTGCTCTGCTTAACTATATCCTTCTGAAATATATGAATAAAAATGGTAAATTATAATCAAGTTACATGTTTCATTGAAGTATTATGATAATCTTTAGCTCCAATATATGTTGTTTGATTTTTCATCAAAATGGCTTAGATAGATCCAAATAAGACAAAATGCTGATTATAGTATCAGTGGACTGTCTACAGACACAAAGAATAAAATCTTAACAAATTAAATAGTTGTCCCTGGATTGTTAGATTTTTTTAGAATATAGAAAGTCTTGAGGTATTTGAGAAAAAAATAATAATACTCAAACCTGCTAAACTGAACACTGGCTTAGTCAAGTCACACAGAAGTTTCACAATAGATCACGTAAATGATGAATTAACAGACACTAGAAACCAAAGCCTTCTGTTTTTTCTGTTAAAGTTTAAATAATGTTTCAACCTTAGGAATAAGATCCATGTAAGGTTTCAAAGTCATCCTTTTGAATTGATTTACAAGGACAAAAGGCAACTTT